>NW_026062105.1:0-222873 GCF_023897955.1 Schistocerca gregaria | reverse complement strand
ACACACGCGAGACAGATTATATCTATAATTATTTATCCTATCATCTAACATTATCATAATATTATTATTTTATCATTATAAAAAACACAAGTCTATATATGTGTATATAATCTAAATCATTAATATAAATTTCAACATGATTTTGTTTATTGAATTGCATAATGATGATGTATACTTATACAAATACATATAATATACTTAACTATTCTATTACATCATATTGTTTTATTATCTAATCTATAATAATATTCTATCATCTACATCTTGATAATATTATAACTTTTTATTATATGGTTATATATGAATATAGAAACAATGTCTATAGATGAATAATATAAAAAAGTATAAAACAATATATATGCATGTGATGTATATGTAAAAAGCTATATTCGCATATAAATATATAAATGTTTATTCTATCAAGCCTAAATAGCTATGAAAAATCCTAAGATGATATGTACATATATTAAAATATTTATTTATATATTACATGAGCTCAGTTATTATAGAACATTAGATAATATGTCCTCAGTTAAAAAGAATTGTATGATATAATATAAAATCTGGTACTATAAAATATTTTGTTAATAAAAAAACTAATATACAATGCCAAAAAATTTTAACATATAGATAATATTTTACAAATATTTTTATAGATATTACCTTTATAAATCAATAAATATAATAATGATATCATCATATCAGAAATATTCTGTCACTGTTCGTATAAATATATACTATAATAACAATGATGAATAAGCTCAACATACTTAACTATACATATATACACAAAAATATGTATTACATTTATATTAATAAAAGTATAGGCATATTATATCTTACTTTCTGTATAGTATATATAACATATTTTTATATAATATTAATATATCCTCAATAAAAATATATTATGTCTTACTAAAACTAGTTAATATATTTATATCATTTTCTTTGCTTAATCATTATAATTATAACCGCACCCTATATATATATAATCTGTTTTTATTATATAATAATAAATACAATTATTATCTAATATTTTTTAAAACAAAATTCTTGATTTTTTTAATATTTCATCGATTTATATAAAATGATATTTTTTACATTATAAAATTCATATTAACATCAATAAGTTTTCTAATAATAGTTATTATATTTATATTGTTTTATAACTTTTTTATAGCCAAAACTGTATATATAATTCAATGTATTGTCACATCTGTATCAATATGTTATTTGTAATAACAATTTATATAACATATTAAATAAATAGAAATAACAATGAATTTTATGCCTATCGTTCATAATCTTTGAAAATAGTAATTATAAAATTATAATATCAAATATTATTTTTTTCGAGTTTATAAGTATCAATAATATTTGGCACTTGCGTGAGATGATTATATAGTTATTAATAATAATAAATTTATTTCATTCTATTAACAAAAATATTAATTTTATGATATTTGCTTACATTATCTGTTTTTTTAATCATTAATATTTTATCAAAAAATTTTTAATTTATAAGCTAATTATATAAATTATTTTGATTTTTATATTTTTTATTGTTAATAATTTTTACAAAAAAATAATTTTTTTTAAAATTTATATTACATAAATTTTGTTTGAATATATATATATTCATTTCAACTCTAATGACATTTAAATATTTAAAATAACAATAACATACCTATTTTTCATTAAAATTAAAATATGATCATATACTATCTATACAATCACCTTAATAAGGTTTTTATTTATACGTAAATAAATATATAATAAACAATACAAGCTATACTTATGTAGTTTTGAAGATATCAAATTTATATACAAAAGATAAAATCGAATCATAACTATGAATAGTTTTAAATGAATTAAAAATAATGATTATGTTATTATTTATTTATTTTTAATAAAACAAACAATACATACATCGAATAGACACACAGATCTATTGAACATTATATTATCTCTTGTTATATAATACCTTCAGGATTAAATATTAAATTTATGTGTCTAGTAGTCATTTATCTACAAGTAATACAGACAATAGTAATTAGTAGGGGATTTATGAAAAATTAATATTTAAATATTGATGGTATGAATATAAGATATATGTAAATTATTTTTTTAGATTTTCAATTAAAAGATCATTTTTACTAGTTGTTTTAATCAATCAAAAAAAAACATCTACAATCAAAAAATTTATAGGATTAATTTAATTTATATATCACATAATAATAACTGATTGAACACATTAAATATTATTATTCTATAGAAAAAAAATAACTGTTCTGTTTTATATAATTTATCATGAGAAAAAACTATATCAAAAAAATAGAAAAATAAATTTAATACGTTTATCCAGTCATATTAAATGTATTAAATCAGATTATAGATCTAATTTTTTTTTAAATATTTATCGGCATTATTAAATCTACTGAGAAATAGTTATCTACAACTGAATGTTCAATAAGTTCTGATCAATTCTATATAGATTGATTTTACTCTAATCCTAATTAGAAAAATGCTAATACGAATTGATTATTAGTAAATTATAAAACCTATTCATATAAATTTATTGTTTCATTACAATATCGTATATACCGATAGCTGGAAATTTTATGTACCCAAATATTAATATAATATCAGAAAATAATATAATTAATTCTATCTAACTCTGAATCGGATTATATATTCAAAATTAAAAATCAGTTAGACACCGAAAAGATTTTAAAAAGAGTCGGAACATATTCAATATGTTGTAAGAAAATGATTGATTAAATGAAAAAGATGGTTTGAAAGATGTTTATACTATAAACAAACGATATAATTGATTTGTTAAAAAAATACATGATAAGTAAATACAAAAAAAAGCAACAACTATATCAATTTTTATAGAATACTTGACAGTATTAGTATATGATTGTATAGTTGTGAAATATATAAAGGTAAAAATTAGGGTTATTAGGTTAAAACATATTGATAGTGGCTTAAAAATTATCTAATTGTAAAAGAGTTGAAGGATCAAATCTAATAAATTTGATATGTAATCAACCTAAATTAGTTCAAGGAATATATCAATTAATATAAAAACATTTGGAAAGCTTAAGTATCCATATAGATAATGACAGATATTTATATTAATTATTTAAAAATATGACATTTGATATATAATTTACCATATTATAATTATATAAGATATGTAAATAGTATATACATATTTAATAAAAAATAAGAGTTAACAATAATTTAAAACAGTAGTTTATCATCTTCTTAATATGTTGTATGAATTTTGATGATTATGTAAAAAAATATAATGTATTATACTTTTATATTTATTATTGAATTTACTAAAATTATTTCACAAAATAAATATATAGGGAATAGAGACAAAAATGGTAATAGAAAATATATCTTGATTTTTATATTATCTAAATTTAACGAAAATTATAGAATTTTAAAAATATCTTGAGATAATGATATCTAAAAATTAATCATCTAGATATTATACGTATCAAAAAGATGATAAAAAAATCAAAACCATCATAAACAATAATATATCATTATCATATTCAAATGTATTTTCAATATTTATAAATAAATAAAAACTAATAGAGATAATAGAAATATATCTAATAAGGAGAGCAAAAAAATAACAGTTTATATTAAATAATAATTCATTTAATTCTAATAATAATTTACTATCTGAATATAAACCTTAAATTTTTATCTTCCTCTTTTGTAATATAAGATACATCTATCATCAACTCTTTCACCTATTCTATCTATAATCTATCTTATATATACTTATTTCTATTATACCTCATACTATTCTATTATCTAATCCTATTCACCTCCACATTTCTCTCATATTTATATTAACTACCTTTCTTATAGTTACATTAAATATATAAACAAATAATAATAAAAATATTCATAATATCAATATTTTTATCTATTCTTATTCACCTACATCCACACATTCTCTATCATAACTATCCATATACACTCAATCTATATCATAACTATCCATACATACTCAATCTATATTACAACTGTCCATTCCTACTTACCCTCTATTTTAACTATCGACTGCTACTTACCTTCTATCATAACTGTTTAACAAAATCAATCTATAATAATGTTCTTTCCTATCAATGTATCTATCCCTTTGTTCTCACAATTTCTTTCGTTATTCTATTCTATCATCACACCTCTTTATCCTATCTTATCTTCTCTCATTCACTATCAACTTATGACTCTCCTCCTTCTATTCCATCTCACCTACTTCTCTCAGCTTCTACAACCCTATTCACATCTTCAATCTCTATTATATTCTCTATATACTCCAAACTTTCTACCACCTCATCCACAAATAATTCTGCATCACACAAATCACACTCGCAAATTTATAAATCTATCATACTATTCATGCACAATATCATTATACTATTCACCTATTTATAACCATATCATACTATACACATACTTCATATACACTCATACCAACAACATTATTCACACATTTACAATATCATGCACAGCAAACGTACACACATATTATACACTCCTTATACTCCCCACACACACCATTCATTATTCATTATTATCTACTTTTTCTATTCATACTATCCACTATCTGCTATCCTCACCTATTCATCCACTTCCACACTATTATAACTGTTTATTCACATTCGACGTCTATTGTAATCACCTATTCTTATTCAATCTCTATTATAACCGCCTATTCCTATTCAGCCCAAATCGTACCTGCTTCACTATTAATTTCTGATTCTCCTCTTTTTATTCTACTCATGCTCTCAAATTCTACTATATTTATTTAAATTCTATTATATTCTCTCTATATATATTATATATTTATATACAGATATCCTGCAGTTCTCATAACTTCATTAATTTCTATAACAATAATGTATATATATAACATTATATTATTCTATATTCACATGTTTTATGGTATTTGTATATTATTATTGTTTTTTTAACAATATATTATTATATTGATAATTCATATTGATCATATATGATTTTTTATGACATTAGAATATATCATCATGACAAATGAACTCATGTATACATATGATATTACATTTATATATTTTTATTGATATCATATAGAATAATTGATAATTGTTTTGATAGGTATTTATTTTCTACATTTATATATTGATCGTAACCCAATCTGATTTGATAGCCAATCAATAATGTCATTAATTTCTTCCTCAGGCTTCAATTAGACAGGGTCTATTTTCATGGCCAGTTTATGTCGTAATAAATCATAAGCAAAAAAAAACATAATCTTATAAAATATCAATTCTTACCTTATATTTCTGTATTTTTGATAATATCAGAGCTTTATCCAGACTAAAGAGTTTAGATGACCTCTTCTGGACATTTTTCTAATAGAGCTGAGAGATGTTTTTATTTTAGAAGTGGGGGCGGTCACTGCGTATCGACCAATCTATATTATACCAAAAAACATATGATATTACTTTGCCAAATGTTTTGTGGAACTTTTCTGCGAGGAGGATATATCCTGAGAGACACACGATGCCGCTCAGTTTATAGAGACATGAATATCGAATAGGTTGGGCAAAGTTAGAGACGTACGCTAGTTGCATATTTTTTATGTGTCGCTATTTCATATACTATACAGAGATCAATCACTGCCTTAGCTGAAGTCTATTAAGATAATTTTTTGAGATTAAACATTTGAATCGGTTTCTTTGCTCAGGATATATCATACTATCATACTCTATTATCATGTTATTTTATTCTATCATCACACCACTCTATCTTATCTCTATAGTTTATCATCATATCATCATATCCTTTCTTATATCCTCTTAAATCGAATTATATCTATACCTTTTTTACAATATCTATATCTGCTTATTCTTCCTACATCTCATCATACGATCTACACATAATCCCACATCATACAACTTACATACTCACAATCTCATCACATTATTCACTCATAATATCATTATCGTATTATTCATTCACCCATAATATTATCATCGTATTATATGATATCATCATCATACTACCCACATATTCGCAATCATATCATCATATTATCTACATACTGCAAACACACCAACACTAATAATATTATCCACAAATGCTCACAACATCATATTCAACACTCCAAACTCAATATTCTATACATGCATCATTGATTATATCATATTATACACTTCTATTTATATTATCTGCTTACTCCGTAATCCACTTCTATTCGTGTCATCCACACACTCTCTATCACAACTATCCACACCTACTCAATCTGTATTATAACTATCCATTTTACTTACCCTCTATCATAACTATCCACATCTATTCAGCCTCTATCATCCACTTCCACTTCTATTCACAAAAAATCATAGCTATCTACCAAAACTACTCTATCATACTATTCTATCCTGTTACTCTATTCACCTATTCTTAAATCATCTTCTATTGTCCTATTTTATCTTCACATCTTTTTATCTTATCTTATATTCTCTACTATCCTATTCTATATTCTACCATCATTTCTATTTTATTCACTTCACATTAAATTTTCTTTCATAGTTTTTTATATTCATATCTATACAAATATTCTTCTATATATTATACCCCTCCACACATCTGCTATCTCGACCTCGTTATCCTGTTCTATTCCCTCTCACTATCGCACTATCCCTCATTATTCTATCATACTATCCTATTCCACTATCATACTGTCACTCTATCATCACACCGCTCCATTCTACCTTTCCTATATTTTATCATCATACCGTTTCATGTCTTCTCTTATATTATCTGATCATATATATTTTATTCTATTCACTTCAAACTCAAATCGTATTCATATTTTTTGTTATATCCATATCCACCTACTTTTCTATCATCTCTATTCATATTATCTTTATACAAACATTCCATATTATATTTGTAGACTTCTCACCTCATATTATCAGAACATTTTTGATCCCTATCGTACTACCTATACCTACCTCTACAAACTCTATCATAACTCATCTTCTCTCATTCATTATCAATCTCTATCCTCCTACTCTCCTCTCAACTTCTATTCACTCCTCTCAACTTCTATTCACTCCTCTCAACTTCTATTACATTATCTATTTATTCAATCTCTATTATGCTTTGTATATATATATCTCTCTCTACACATTATCTATCTCACTATTCACACACACTATCATAATAATCACCATACACACACTCTCTTCTTTATACACACTTTCTTCTAATTATATCATATTATATTCTTATTTACATTCTCACACCATTTACAATACTATTTATACTCTCACAATATCATATTCATACAAATAAGTCCACACACACTACTCATTATTCATTATTATTTACTCTTATTCATATTATCTGCGCAACCTAATTTATATTATCTGCGCAACCTAATTCATAATCATCTACTCAACCTACATCATAATTATTTATCTAACTTATTCAATCTAAATTATACTTATCTATGTTTATTCAAAATACATCACAACAACTATTTATCACTCTCACTCTATCATATTATTATCTCTTATTATTATATACTTCTACTCTTATATTATCTATCATCGTCCTATTCTACTACAATACCTCTCTATCTTATCATATCTTCTTTTATTCATCTACAACTTATAACTCTTCAAATTATATTCTATTCACTCATCTCATCTTCTATTATTTTATTCATATCTTCAATCTATATTATATTCCATATATACATTATCACTCTTTATTATATCGTCAAACGTACTATACTATCATCATATTATCTATATCTGTTCTTATTGGTTCTTAATTTACATCTCTTCTTAATTCTGTCCTTTATTCTTAATTCATATCTTAACTTATTATCTCTATTCTTCACATTACTAATATCTTCTTTCTTCTACCCCCTTATTCTCAAATTTCACTTACTCTCTTCAAACTCTACTACTCTATCGTATTCAATCTCTATCATATTACCCACACATGATTCTATATCATATAACTCACTTACAACCTTATTATATTATTCTCGTTTGCAATATTATTATCATCGTATTATCTACATTATTTACTGTTTATTCTATCAATTATATCAACTTTCCATAATAATTTGTCTAAACATTTACCTGACTATTTTTCTGACCTATTGACATTTTATAATGTTTTACATTAAAAATATTATTATCTTTAATCTTCCCATAATATTTAATCAAACCTATCCATCCTCACATTATTATAATCTAATTATATCTGATGAACAAATCACTATCTATATTCTTATATCAAAACATTTCATCTCTTCACCTGAACCTCATTGATTCATTTCTTATATCTTTCTCACTTTTTTTACTCATTTCGCTTTTTTTATATATATATTCCTCAATTATTATTTGTATTATTCTTTTACTTTTTCTAATTCTAAGCTTTTTATTTCTAAATTATTTACTATTATTATAATCTCAATAATCACTATCAATTATATATACTAATCATACTATTTTTTACTTGCTAATTCTGATTTTCAATATATTTTGTCAAATTATCCCTTTAGAATCTTGTATTTCAAACTTGTTCTTACTTTTTTTTCACACATTCTCTTAATACAACATCTTCATAACATTTCAACTCAATACATACTGTTTCTTCAGTTATATAATTAATTTGGTAACTCAATTATATCAATTTTTTCCAATTTATTTTTAATTTCGTCTTGCTAACTTTTAGCTAACCTTTAGACTTTTTCACTTTTAGCAATAATCTTCATAATATTATATTTTTTTCGATTTTATTCTATTTTATCTATAATTTTACCTACCTCTCAGAGGCTCAGAATAATATTAATCAAATTTGCTTATATTTTTCTTATACCTATTCACCTTGTCTAGACTAATGTTAAAACTGAATCTTTTCTTTTCTTATGCTTTATTATCTTTAATCTCTTTTTCTTATGCTAAATACTTCAAGTTGTTTAACTACTTTTCTTTTATCTTCCCATTTTATCTTCCCATTTTGTTTTTATTTTATATCAACTATCAATCTTTTCTGAATATCATCTATTTAAACTATTTCTCTTTATATTCTATCGTCACAACTACATCATTCACATTTACTATTTATTATATCAAAATTATTAATCATTCTCTTATTCTCTCACTTCTCACATCACTAATTATACATTCTCTTCTTATATACATTCATTACTTACACTCTTTTACATCTGCATCTTTTCAATATCTCAGTAATTATAGACAAATCTATACAAATATCCCAATATTATTGATTTACCTATCTATTTTCAACCCTATTATCTACATATAATCTTCTCTTTATATAATATAAACGCATTTATCATCATCTCTTTTATCTACTCTATTCATACTCTATTTCTCACACATATTAATTTTCTATCTCAAAAAATTATACTATCTATTCTTATTCATCAATAGACCTCTTTCATACTCAACTCTCCTTTCCACAATCTATACCTCGTCTATAATAACCATTTCATTTATTAATTTATAATAATAATATTAATTATTATTATCTTTTATATTCAATATAAATCATCATTATTATATATCTATTCATCTTATAAGATTAGCTATATATATATATATACATAAATATTTTGATATCTATTTTCTAATACATATTTATAAATAATATTATATTAACTAATAAAAGTATATCATCTATAATATCACATCAAATATAACAATTAGTTATATCCAAAATCATTACCTTTTAAATAAAAATAATTTTAATACTATATCAGTATATTTTTAACTCCGTATAACCTTTTTATGTTTAATTTTATATAAATATTATATTTTACTATTATAAAAATATAATTTCAATATGTTAATGTTTTATATACATATCACTTTTACGTTAATCATTTTATATTATTATCTACGCCCTTTTAACTATTATATCACCTAATTTATAAAAACCTATTTTAACTAAACATCAAATATCTCTGTTTATATACAAATAATATATATAATTTTAGATATAGATATGTCCCCGCATACGACAAACTATAAACACATATCTATATGAAACAAGCTACACATTGTCGTCTAGTATAACTAACGACCTACCTCATCTATTCAATTCAAATCATAATTATATCTCCCTATACATCTACTCTAATTAATTTTATTTTTTTATGTATCTTTAATTTTACTATCTCACATATACATTTGTTTCCTTACTTTTTTTATCATGTATACTTATCTCTTTTGCCTGCTTTATTCATACCTTATTTCTTGCATATATTCATTTTTATTTTATTTCAAACTATTCATCTCTCTATATCTCTCATTCATATTCATCTTAGCTAACTTTATCATAATCACATTAAATCTATATAGTAAAAATATCCATAACATCAATAGCTCACCTGTATATATATTTTATTATATTTTACTCTTTTTATTCTATCTGACTAAATTACATCTTGCTTATTTCAATCAACATCTATATCATACTCACTCACATTATAACACATTAGAATTGCTAACACTAATCTAATACACATACAAAACATATCAATACATCAATTTATACTGAATATTTATATAATAAATAAATTTCACACTTATTCTAAAACTAATTCTATTCTAATATCACCTTCTATATTAATAATATTTTACCATATATACTTCATAATATATTTTATCTCTCATATTTTAATTCTATATCTTCTCTCACATATACACATTCTATTTGTCATCTCTATATGTATTCTCTTTTTTATATAATAACAACTATAATAACCCTTATGTCAAACATCAAATTTTTAATTCAAATTATCTATATTTTATTTTTATAACTACATACGTTTTATTTATTCTGTCTTATATAAATATCATAATTACACAATTTAGTTTAATATCATTCCTACTGCACCTCTGCAAATTACCATCATAACAATCATTTTCAATCCATATGTATAGAATATTGAACCAACTGATGATTTAGGTGTAGGTGTAGGTTTAGGTATAAGTTTATCACTGTACTCGCAGAGTGTAACATTATCGCACAGTTTACTCACAGGTCTAATCAAACAATATTCCTTTTGAATAGATGGAGGTAGCATTTTGTCATCACATTTCGCATTTAAACTATGTTTTGTTGAGCTGATGTTCATATACCCTAATTCTGTCAGACCACTTAAATCAGGAATATCACCTTCAAACTCATTCTCTCGCATTTCTAAAGCTTTCAGATTATTTAATTTACCAATTTCATTTGGTATAGCTCCGCTTAATTGATTTGAACCCAAATTTAGATTAGTCAACATGGTCATATCACCAATCTTAGATGATAAACTACCATTGATATTGTTATCCATAAGATCCAAATATTCTAATCCAACTAGTGTATATAGACTATCAGGTATCGATCCAGATATATTTGAGTTACTTAAATTAAGAGCCTTTAATTTTTTCATATCTCCAATATTATTACTCAGAGTACCATTAAATTTGTTTCCTTGTAGATGTATATGTATCAAATTATTCAATGTATATAGAACATCAGGTATCTCACCAGACAGACCTAAGTTAGCTAAATCAAGAACCTCTAATTTACGCAGATTTTTAATATCATCATTTAAACTACCACTAAACTTGTTACCTCTTAAATTCAGAAATCGTAATTCAGTCAGCGAGTACAGACCATCAGGTATCTCACCAGATAGACTCGATCCGGTTAAATCAAGAATCCTCAATTTACTCAGATGTTTAATACTATCACTCAAACTACCATCAAAATTGTTCTCTGACAGATCCAAGTACATCAGTTTCGTCAGCTCATAAATTTCATTTGGAATCTTACCTTTTAATTTAGCATCTTTCATATATAATTCTTCTAATGTGTCTTTAATCATTGTGATGCCTGTAGGAAACCCAGACAGCTCAAGGCCATCTATTATAATATTAGTATCTATCTCGCGTGTGTTGCAATATAATTTCGACCCATCACAATAATTATCTATTTTTATCTTATCTGAATCACTCAAATACTTGTTCAAATCTTCCACAAACTTCAAAGAATTACTATCTACTCCTTCCTGTGTCAAACAAATCGAAATCTCAGCCAGTATGACCACCACCAATAATAAATTATTCAACACCTTCATATCTAAACCACAACAACTTCTTTCTACTATCTCTTCAATTTTGAGATTAAATTCTTTTGGGTCACTTGATTTACAAATTTATTATTTATTACCAGATATAGCAATATTTATCACACAACCATATTTATCAACCGGCGTTTTAACCATATTTAGATAACAACACACTTTCTCGTCTATCATCGTCTCTCTTAGTCTCTCTCTATCAACTATTCTGTTTCATAATTGTTCGGTTTACAGCTATTCATTACCAAAATTACGAACACACAATAACTATATTTATTATATATTGGTCTTTTTTAACTATATTTATTATATATCGGTCTTTTTTAACTATATTTATTACATATTGTTTTTTTTTAACTATATTTATTACATATTGGTCTTTTTTAACTATATTTATTATATATTGGCTTTTTTAAATATATTTATTACATATTGGTCCTTTTTAACTATACTTATTATATATTTGTCCTTTTTAACTATATTTATTACGTATTGGTCTTTTAACTATATCATGTATTAATCAATGCACTCTATATTCTCTTCTTATATTACACACAATTTATAATCTTCATAAAACCTTTATAAAACTTTTTTGGCTATATTGGTTTCTCATTTTATTCCTCCTTTATTATCTTATTGTCAATATTATATTTTTTCACTATCAACTCATGATCCATTATTTTTTGTGAAACATTTTTGTCATCTACCATAAACTATGGTCTTATATTGGCTAGAGATCACAATTTTTCACATAAAATCTTCAACAAAAGGGATATTCATTTATAGAACTAATTCGGCGGAATAAAATAGACACAGCTCTTACATAATATACGATCTCATGACTTTTTTCTTTTACCTTATACTATTCTTGTTTTACTATATTGATATAATATATTTTTTCGTCTCTTCTAATAATAATTATTAATTTGTTTATCACATCTTTTCTATTACAAAGTAGAAGAGTAAACTCTACCATATTGAATTATTTCTAACGCATTCATAAGAAGATGATTAGAGACGATATATTAAATGATCCAAGATATGTTAATATATACATATAAACTGTTTTGCTTTGTTGTCAATGAACGCCAAATATTTATTCACTGCTACCCTTTGGCACATCTTTCAAATTGATTTTTGTGAAATATTTAAATAATTATTTGGTTCTATACCTACAATATTAAATAATATTAAAATTGTTAAAATAATTCTTCAAATCTTATTATTAAGCTCTATATCAGGTTCATAACTTTATATAGCTCTTCAATTTCATTTTTAAGCGACATATTAATTGGATTATTATATTCACTTCTTTTCTTTTGATTACACCATCCTTTTCTAATTTATCATCTAACTATTTATCTCGTTCTACTAATGTCTTATAATTATTCATGTTAAAAATTTTTTTATATTTTATAACTAGTTTATAATCAGTGGCATTCAGATTTTTCTCATAACTTTCTTTTATTTGTTCATTTCAAATCTTTGTTCTAATTTTTATTTTTGATAACTATACCTTTCCTAGATATTATTTTTCATTATCGATAAATATATGTAGATGGAGTAACAAAGGATAATGATTTATATCCTCTTAGTTCTAATCTGATTGTATTCCATTGTATATATTCTTCATAATATTTATCAAATTATCATATTTTATTATAACATTTCACTATATCAGCATAATTTTTCTTTACTATAATCATAGATGGTTCGCCAATATGGAGCATAACCTTGTTTTGTAAATTTGTAGATAGATATTAAATTTCAAATAGACCTTTACCAAGCTATTTCAGATTATTGGGCATTTGTGGATTTTTTTTATTTTTTCGATATAGATTTTAGCTTTAGATGGTTCAGAATAATAAATATTTGATATTATCTTTTCATCTTTCATATGCTTTAAGTTGATATTAATACTTTTAACTTTTTTTGCTCATAGATAATTCAATCATTTTTTTTATGAAGTGTTGTTATTTATTTTGATTGAATTTTGATTGCAATGCGGCTTTGATTTACAAAAACATTTTACCTCTAGAGGTTTATTTTTTGGTAAAGGTCTGATATTTAACTAGAATATTTCAGGCTTTTTTTAAACAATTGATATGGGTTATAATGTTTCATCATTTAGCATCTAAAGCACCTTAGTTCTTTTGATATATTTCTTCTTAGATATTTTCGGTCTGCTCTGCTTTACAGTTATCTTTTTATATTTGTACATGCTTTACTCTTTTTAGTATATTTGCTATGATTGACTAGGATTTGTTTTTCATTTTTTCTGTATATTGTAGATTATATTTTTTATTCTTTTTTTCTCGTTTTTATATTGTTTCTTCTGCCATACCAATATCTTCTGATTTAAATATTGCTTATTTTTTTCATCAATTTTTCATTTAGTTCTGTACAATTAAATAACTTTTTTTGTAAAATTATCTTGATTTTGTATTTAATCTCACTTCTAATTTATCTATTGCACTATTTTTTTTTGCAAATTTTCCATCTTCTCCTTGAGCACTTATACAAAATTTTGTGTCATATTTTTGCTATTTCCTTAGGTTTTGTTATCTTTTTGTCTATATTCTTATCTTGTCTAGTTTGTTTTTTACAAATACCAAATATAACTGGTTCTCGTTCTGCAGCACCTTCAGATATAATCCTAAATATTTCTAACATTCTATCAGTTTTCTTCAATAAAAGAGTCTTTTCTGATTGTAAAATTTGTAAGAAAACACTTTCTGTAGCTCTAGTTTTGTGTTAGAATGGATAGTATTTGAATAGAGATATAATAAGAATATGGAATTGGATATAGTTTAAAATAGTCGATATATGAGAGTGATATACAAAATACATTGTATAATAATTTTTAAACAGCTTGCTTAAGTAAAAAATTATACAAAAAAAGGTGTGAATGTTCTATATTTATAGAGAGTTTCTTCTTGTGAATGAGGCTGTACTTTGGCTATTTTAGAAATATATGAATTTTAAAATTGATTGAAATCTTTATATCGCGTCATATAAAAAAAATAATTTGAAATAAATATCCATCAATGTCAAGAAGATGTTAAATAGATAATTTTATTTTTTAATTACAAGATATATATATATGCTGCAGCCTGTATGTAGTTGTATTTGTTTAATTTTGGTTGATTATAAAATTAAATTAAATAAAAAGGGGGTAGAGAATTTTAATAATATGATTAATGATTAAGATAAAAATAATTAAAATATAAATATATAAAAATGAATTAAATAATTAATGTAGTATATGTATATATTTTTTAGTATATATATTTTTATAATATCAAAATATAATATTTAAATTAATGTTAAATATATAAAAAAGTTATTATATCGAATTAAAAGTATATTATTATAATATAAATTAATAATTTTTTTTAAAAGATTATTATATTTGATATGATATATAATATACATTTAATAATTGATATTATATTATTAAAAATTATATTTAATAAATATGTTATAAAATATATAAGATATTGAAATATAAATTATATATATATATAGCTAGTTGTATAAGATGAATATATATAATAATGATAATTTTATATTGTGAATATAAAAGATAATAATAAATAACATTATTATTATAAATTAATAAAGAGAATAGTTATTATAGATGAGTTATAGATGAGTTATAATTATATATTATATATAATATATAATATGAATAATATATAGTAAAAGATATATTAGATATATATATAGTTACCTGGTTGATCCTGCCAGTAGTTATATGCTTGTCACGATGATTAAGCCATGCAAGTGTAAGTATAAGTTTTTTATTTATAGAAAACGAGACTGCGGACAGCTCAATAGTGCAGTTTAATTAATCTAAGTAATTATAAATTATATGGATAACCGTAGGAAATCTAGGGCTAATACATGATTTATATTAGTTTTGTTAGAAATAAGTGAGTAATAACAAAAAAGTATATAATCTGTATAAAAACAGGTTATAGAAAGTATGAAAATTGTTTATAATTATTTAAACGAGTAATTACAAGAGAATCTGCCCTATCAACTATGGTAGGTTAGATAGAGGCTAACCTAGGTTATAACGGGTGACGGGGATTTAGAGTTTGATTCCGGAGAGGGAGCCTGAGAAATGGCTACCACTTCCACGGAAGGCAGCAGGCGCGTAAATTACCCAATTGTAAATATTTTCTATAATATATAAATATGCAAATATTATGTATATTATAGAAATGTACAGAGGTAGAGAAATGACGTAAAGGTGATTTTGGTTATACCAAGATATGCTTTAATGATAATGAGTTAAAATAACAATTAGAATATTAAATTGGAGGGCAAGTCTGGTGCCAGCAGCCGCGGTAATTCCAGCTCCAATAGTGTATATTAAAATTGTTGAAGTTAAAAAGTTCGTAGTTGAAGTTTATATTTTTATAGTTTATATTTGATTATTTATAATAGTTAGATATAAAATATAGAAAGATTTAATAAATATAATACCTTAATTAAATTATAGTGATTGAAGGAATAATAAGTTTTATACAAAATATGAGTAACAATTAAGGTATATGATAGATTTAAGTATAGAATGAATGAAAATGATTGGGATTAGATGTATTGGTTGGCTAGAGGTGAAATTCTATGATTCAACCAAGACAAACTAAAGCGAAAGCATTTAATAAGAGTAATTTTGTCAATAAAGAACGAAGGGATAAGGATCGAAGATGATTAGATACCGTCGTAGTTTATCCAGTAAATGATGATAATTAAAGGTTTGATATATATTAAAATATCTAATAATTCTATATGGATTAGAAGATAAATGTATATATTAAGAATTTTGATGAGAAATCGTTGAATATTTATATTTCTTGGGGGAGTATGTTAGCAAGAATGAAACTTAAAGGAATTGACGGAAGGGCACAACAAGGAGTGGAACTTGCGGCTTAATTTGACTCAACACGGGAAATTTTACCAAGGTAGGATATGAAAAGGATTGACAGATTAATATAATTAGCGAATAAAGGATCTTTCTTGATATCATAAGTGGTGGTGCATGGCCGTTCTTAGTTGGTGGAGTGATTTGTCAGGTTAATTCCGATAACGAACGAGATGATAAAAATATGTTGTATTTTCAGTTATTATATATATATATTATATATATATAATAATGAAAAAATAGATCATATTTGATTAATTACGATCAAATATTAAGTAATTTGAAAAGTATCGCAATAACAGGTCTGTGATGCCCTTTGATATCTTGGGCTGCACGCGTGTTACAATAATAACAAGAGAATGATTTAATAAGCAGATTTATATATTAATATTATATTAATATATAAATTAAATATAGCTATATGAAATATAGCTAAGAGCATATAAAATGTTATTTAATTAGTTGGGGATAGATTATTGTAATTATTAATCTTGAACAAGGAATTCCTAGTAATTACATGTCATCAACATGTGATGATTAAGTCCCTGCCCTTTGTACACACCGCCCGTCGCTCCTACCGATTGGATTATGAGATGAAAATTAAGGAGTAGTTTGTTATATATGTATATCTATACCTCTATATAACTATATTACAAATTAATTTGAATTTTATAATTTAGAGGAAGGAGAAGTCGTAACAAGGTCTCCGTAGGTGAACCTGCGGAGGGATCATTAGAGAATTATAAATTAAAAACAATAAATATATAATATAGTATTCTATAAATTATATAAACTATATTTATGATAAAAAGATATATATATAAATAAATAATATTTAATATAAAAATAAAAATATATTAATAATGGATATCTTGGTTCCTTTTAAACGATGATGAGCGTAGTTAGATACGATAATATTATTATGAATTACAAATATGTTATAAACAATTAGTTTATATGAATAATAAAGTTCTCTAATGCGAAATGCACTATATATCATATATAGATATATAGTATAAATATTTCAAATATTATATTATAATATATATATATGTTATATATTATTATGTTATATAAAATATAATCTTTTATATAATCAAATCTATGATATATTCAATTATATATATATATACAAATATATATAGAGATAATACATATATATATATATTTGTGTATATATATAGATATAACGAGATATATTTGAAATATTTAAGATGACCCTCTGAATTTAAGCATATTACTAAGAGGAGGTTAAGTTATAAAAAAAGAAAACAAATGTGATTCTATTAGTAACGGCGAGTGAAAGTAGATAAAAGTTCAATTATTGAAATTGATTATATCTATTAGTAATAATAGTATAAATAAATAATCAATAATGTAATATTAGTTACAATAATATTTATTTAATAATGTATATATAATATTAATTGATTTTGAAATAAAATAATAATATAAGGTTAAAGTCCTGTAATTTTATATATATACATATTATATATATGATTATTGTAATAAGAGTCGATTTGTTTGAGATTGCAAATCTAATAAAATATATATATATTCTGAATATATATATAAAGAGATAGATTACTCTTAAAACTAAATATGATATATAAAAGGAGACCGATAGTGAATATTTAAAAAGTACCGTGAGGGAATGATGAAAAGAACTTTGAAAAAAGAGAGTTAAATAGACTTTGAAATTATTAATATAATTAACGTTATTGATATCATCTAATATAATATATTATTCTCTATATATATCTATATATATAGAATAGTATACTATAAAAATATGTTATATATTAAATAAAAATATATAATAATATATTATAAATGATATGATATTAATAATAACCGTCTTGAAACACGGACCAAGGAGTCTAAAATTAAAGCAAGTATTATTATTTAGTCAAAATAAATATACATATAGAAATAGAAATAATATTCAGTTTATAGGATTTAGTTTTTTTATATAAAAAATAAATCACTTATAGTTTTAATTTTAGGACCCGAAAGATGGTGAACTATTCCTGTATAGGTAGAAGTTTTAAGAAATTAAAATGGATGACCGTAGCAATGTTGACGTGCAAATCACTTGTATAATATGGGAATAGGTGCGAAAGACTAATCGAACCATTTAGTAGCTGGTTTCCTCCGAAATATCTCTAAGGATAGCGGGTATAATAAATATCTATATATATATATTATATTAAATCTAATATATATATAATTTAGTATTATGAGGTAAAGAAATGATAAGAGTTAATGTATAATATAACTTCGGTTATATTATACGGTTAGGAATAAATATTATTTCTAAACTATTCTCAAACTTTAAATATGTAATATATATGTATTATACCTAGTTGGCCATGATTTGGTAAGCAGATATGGTTATATGGGATCAACCATAAGTAAAGATAAGATGTTAAAATGAATTTATCGAATATTGATAAAGGTAAAAGCTATGATTTAATAAAGACAGCAGGAAGGTGATTATGGAAGTAGATATCCTCTAAGAAGTGTGTAACAACATACCTGCCGAATTAAATTGTGCTTAAAATGGATAACGCATAAGTGATCGACAAATTAAATATAATATAGCTATATATTATATGTTTGTTTAATATTATTAATATATTAATTATTGGTATATCACTAATAATTATATATATTAATATATAATTAATATCGATTCTTTACAAGATTTATTATAACAAATTATATAAATCTTAGTAGGAGGACATTAATATTTATATAAAGTAATAAAGTGATTTATTATGAATAAATATTAAGAGCAGATCTTGGTTATAGTAGCAAATACTCATAATAAAATTCAATAATCATATTGATTATATATATATGAGGACCGAAGTGGATAATGGTTTCTATATAAAGTTAATCTATATAGAGTTAGTCGTTCCTAATACAATATAGTAAATAATATATAAAGAATAAATATAAGTATTTATTAAGAAAGGGAATAATTTTAACATTAATTAACCATTAATTATATATAATATAAACTATAAACACTTATACTGTTTATAGTTATGTGGTGACATGTCTAAAAATATAAATCTAAAAAGTATAATATAGGTTAAAAAAGAGTTATCTTTTCTTTATAATATATATATATATTTATACTAGTATAAATATAAATGTAGACAATAGAATATTAATCATTAATAGAAATTGTTTACTATATAGAAGATATTATATATGTAATATTATATATATTATGTGTAACAATATAATATATATCATATTATAAAAAATAATATTTAACTGTGTATTGTACTCGTAAAAATTAGATTTATATATAATTTAAAAATATATAATAATGAACGTACAGATAACCGCATCAGGTATCCTATGATAAAATCGTTTGGTCGATAAATTAATATTAATAAGGGAAGTCGGCAAATTAGATCTGTAACTTCGGGAGAAAGATTGGCTCTGATGGATCAATATAATAATCTATCTTCATTATTATATATATCTTATATTAGAACTGATTACTAAAACGAGGAATCCGACTGTTTAACTAAAACATAGTATAATGATAGATATAAGATAATATTTATGACATTATATGATTTCTGCCCAGTGCTCAGAATGTCAATATTAAAGAAATTTAATAAAGCTCGGGTAAACGGCGGGAGTAACTATGACTCTCTTAAGGTAGCCAAATGCCTCGTCATTTAATTGGTGACGCGCATGAATGGATTAACGAGATTCCTACTGTCCCTATTAATAATCTAGTGAAATAACAGCCAAGGGAACGGGCTTGGGTAAATGTTTATTATATATAAAAATAACTATTTATATAATACATAAAAATATTATAAAAATAACCTGCGGGGAAAGAAGACCCTGTTGAGCTTGACTCTAGTTAAAATACTTAAAAAAATAAAATTAGTATAGTATAGGTGGGAGTTGTGGCAATTTATTGTCATAACGTCAATGAAATACCACTATAATTATTATTTTTTTAATTAAATGATAAATATAGATAATACAATTTATAATTGTATGATTTTATAAATTATGCATCATAATCTAAATATCATTAAAATTATTTTAATGGGGAGTTTGGCTGGGGCGGCACATCTGTTAAAATATAACACAGGTGTCCAAAGATAAACTCAATAAGAAAAGAAATCTTATGTAGAATATAAGGGTAAATGTTTATTTGAATATTATTTTAAGTAAGAATAATATATAAATGAAAGTTGGGCCTAAAGATCCTTTGAAACCATATTTTTTAAATGGGATAAATATAATCTATATATCATATATGGATTATATAAACTTAAATCCTTCCCTTCAGAGGTGTCAGAAAAGTTACCACAGGGATAACTGGCTTGTGGCAGCCAAGAGTTCATATCGACGTTGCTTTTTGATCCTTCGATGTCGGCTCTTCCTATCATTGTGAAGCAGAATTCAAAAAGTGTAGGATTGTTCACCCAATAAAAGGGAACGTGAGCTGGGTTCAGACCGTCGTGAGACAGGTTAGTTTTAACCTACAGGTGTATACAATATAATCCTATTTTAATAGTAATATTATTTAGTACGAGAGGAACAATAATATAAGATAATTGGTAATATATTTAAATGAAAATTTAATGATATAAAGCTAAAATCTTTATATGGTTATATATATATATTTATATATATATATAATCTATTAATAGTTGGAAGCATATAAAACTAGAAATATAAAAAATAAGGCTAGATTAAATAGGATAATAATTATATATAATATAATATGATATATTAGTCTATGTGATGAATATATATTATATTAGATATAATTATGAAAATAAATTGAAAAAGACAATGAAAAATATTATATTATAATTAAGGAATTGTAAATATTAGAGTTTATAAATATTATATTATGTAAATAATATAATATAAAACGATATATTGAGATGTCCTTTAATTATTATTAAATATATATATAAATAAGGATTAACAATAATTATATAATATTAATAATGACTTCCTAGAAAGTGATATATCTGGATAATTCAAACTATTATTAATATTTAATATATTTATATAATGTAATTTTCTATAATGTTACTACTTCATTTTTGATACCTGAAATAATATATTATTGATAAAATTTTTAATTATAAAAATAATATAAATAAAATCAAATAATACGTAAATCTATACAGCTACTTTCTATTCTATAAAATTAATCATCTCATACTGTTATTAATATATTTATTAAGTCTGCTTAATGTATATATAAATTTATAATTATTATGTTTTTTTAATAATACATTATTTTTATACTTTATATTTTACTAACGTTGATATTGTATACAGTTTTAAATTAGAATATCTAAATATTATATGTTTGTTCATAAATATTTATCTATATTTTCTATAATTAGATATTTTATTTATATTTATTAACTATATTTTTATTTTTAAGTAATAGTGTAATATTTTAACCTTGATTTATATCTATGACATTCTAATATATAGATAGTTTTATATTATAACGATCACTTGTATAAATATTCTAAACCATAAAACTGTATATTCACCTGATCAACTAGATATGATTATATATCAATTTATCTCTATCAACTTATTCTTTAATATTATCCCCATGGTTTTATATAGTTTAACTATTTTTATAGACAATTTCTTTTTTATATTCATTCATGTTATTATTTAGTACTATATGTTTTTGCCTACCAGACCAAATTATATCTTTTTATTTTTTGTTTATTTATCATATTTTATCATATCCTATTCTATTATTTATCAAGTTATCATTTTCTTCAAATTCCTCAGATTATGTTATTTGAGCCATTGATATATATTTGTTAAAAAATTAATCAAAATATTAGATAAATCCTTTATACATATATATATATATATATTTTACTTCAGAAATTGAATCGATTAAATAGATTCGATTTGTTATTAGGGATATCTCTTGATATAAAAAACAGTTTAATGCATTATCATATATACTACATCATATTAACATATATCAAAGCAAACATATATTTTATTAATTTTACTAGTACTTATAAATATGAAAATCATCTGATAACTTGTTATTTGGAAAGCTTCTATTAAAAAACGATTAATATATTTGTAATGTCATGCTACTTAAGGTATTCAGATATACTCCAATATCAAATAAACTCACGAGATTATCAAATAGCTATTTTTACAGAACAGTAGAATAATTCTATTAAATCTATAAGATAAAAAATATTTGTTCATTATGACAAACATGCTATTTTATTCAATAATATATATGTCAATATCGTATCATATTATATCATTTAATCTCTACAAAAACATTATTTATTGTATTATTTACTCTTTTACTCTATTCAATCTATAACCCCCTATACCTCAAAATACACATAATCTCTATCCTATTATCTCAATATTCTTGTCCTATACTATCATCTCTCATAATTACATCTTCTATCCCACAGTACCATACAATCCATATATCTATTATTTGTTTTATATATTTATTTTATTAGTCATATATTAATATATATTTAATATCATCCATAACCACATTATTCATATATATATTATATCACCTAACCTATAACATAATATCATATATCTATTCTGTTTTATTTATCAATAATTAGCTTTATGTCGTTATTTATTTATTATTTTTTTCATCAATCATTATTATACATGAAATCATTAAATAATTGTTCCTATATAATATAGTTATAATTCAAATTGTCAACAACATACAAAATATCTATACACTTTATATCTATAATTATCATTTCATCTATATAACGTTATTATTTATCATATATTATTATTTTATTATTTATCTCTGTTCTATACAAATTTATATATACATATACAAACTAACTAATTTATTTATATATACGTATAAAACAAAATATATGGTATGATATTTTATCAATTATATACATATATATTGAGATTATATAGGATCGTTCATAATTGTTCAGATAAGATACGTTTTTTATATATATGTATTAGAATTCGATCCAATTCTGCAGTCACTCAATAAATCAATAGTGTCATTGATTTCATCCTCAAGTGTCAATTCGACAAGGTCTATTTTTATGGTCATTCTGTGTCGTAACAAATTATTAGTAAAAAAACACCTGACCTTATAAAATTCTAACTCATCTGATATTTCAGTATTTCTGATAATATCAGAGCTCTATATAGACTAACGAGTCTTGATCACATATTCTAGGCATTTTCGCAATATGACTGACAAATATTTTTGTTTTAGAAATAAAGGCACTTGCTAAATATACACTAGTCTATATCATATCGAAAAACCTGTACTCATGTCTATTTTGTCAACTATTTTTTTCATGAAGAGATATTCCCAGAGAGACACAACATTCTACACAGTTTATAAGAACATCAATATCTATCATGTTCGACAAATAGACGCGCTCTAGAATTATTCATATCTTGTACATACTATATACAGATCAACTAACTTCATCGCTCAAGCTTATTAAGACAATTTTTTCATACTCGACATCTCAATCGGTTTCTGCTTTCATCAAAATATATTTATGCTATCATATTCTATCACCCATTATTATACTATCATATTCTACTATCACATAATTATATCTTGTCTCTATATTTTATCATATTATCAATCTCTTTTATAATATCCATATCCACCTTCTTCTACACCTCTTCCTACATCTTATCACAATACCACCACCCACACATACCACACATAACTCTATATCATACAAATTAAAATCTTATACTATTCACACACAATATCATCATCATACTATCTATATACTCAATCATGTCATATTATCTACACAGTCCATTCACACTCACGCCGACAATGCTATTTATATACACTCACAATATCATAATCAAAATATATTGCAAACATACAACAATCCTCCATACACTCTCTTCATTATTCACTATCATCTACTTCTATTCATAATATCTATTACCCACTATCCATTTCTTTTCATCCACATCCACACATTCTCTATTATCATACTATCATATCCTCTCTTATATTACCTCATCAAATATCTTTTCTGTTTGCTTTAAATTTAACTCACATCTATATCTACCTATTCTTCTGTCATCTCTATTCATATGATCTACGCACTAACTCTCTACTTTTTACCTATACACTTTTCATCAACTCACGCTATTCTGTATACTCTCAATCTTTATCATACTCTCTACTCGTACATCCACAAACTCTATCATAACTATTCCCTCACACTTTTTTATCTATATCAACTATCCATATACTTCTCTACCATATTACACTATCCATATCCACTTTATCTAATAAATCATCTACTCCTATTATTAACTTAATATACCCACAAAACCTATCAATACATCACAACCTATAATAAATATTCACGCAATAAACATATAATATCTCAAAATGCACATTCACTCTAATTATCTTACTTCTAACATCATCACCTCTATCAATAGTCTTCCACTAAACACACATCTCCTAGCATCTCTTAGGTATTATTTTAAATTACCGCTCTATTTTAATCAACTCTATTTCACATCTTATATATACATTATCTTTGTTTGTCATTTTGTATATATTAAATTGTATAACTGCTAACTCTCATACTAAATTTTAATTTAAATAATTCATATTTTATATATAATTATTTATTATCCTGCATAAATTGCATGTTACGATTCAAATTCTAATTTGACATTATCTCTATTCCAGTTCTACACACTAACATCATAACAACCACCTTCAATCCGTATGTATAGAACATTGAATCAACTGATGACTTAGGCATAGGCTTATCACTATATTCACAGCGTGTGACATTACTGCACAATCTACTCACAGGTCTAATAAAACAACTTTTCTTTTCGATAGATGGAGGTAACATCGCATCATCACAATTTGCATTCAAATTGTGTTTTGTTGAGCTAATGTTCATATTAGTTAATTTTTTCAGACCACTCAGGTCAGGAATATCACCTTCAAATTGATTCACACTTATATCCAAATATTCGAGATTAGTTAAATTACCAATTTCACTTGGTATAGTGCCACTTAATTGATTGGTGCTCAGATCTAGTGTCTTTAGCCCAACCATACTACCAATATTAGATAATAAAGTACCGTTGATATTATTGCTTGAAAGATTCAATTCTTTCAATTCGACTAGTGAATATAGACCCTCAGGTATCGGTCCAGACAGACCTGATCTACTTGAGTCAAGTTCTAATAAATTAATCAGGTTACTAATATTCTGACTTAAACTACCGCTAAAGTTGTTTCCTCTTAATACCAAATGTTTTAATTCCTTCAATGAATACAGACTGTCAGGTATACTACCAGACAGTTTTAATTCACCTATGTTAAAATCTACTAAGTTTGTTAAGTTTTTAATACTATCACTTAAACCTCCATTAAAGCTATTCCCTTGCAGTTTCAGAGTTTTCAGTTCGTTTAATGAATATAAAGCCTCAGGTATCTTGCCAGATAATTTTGATTGACTTAAATCTAATATTTCTAATTTACTCAAATTTCCGATCTTATCATCTAAAGTACCACTAAAACTGTTCCCATCTAAAGCCAGATTTTTTAATTCACTCAACTCATAAAGTTCCTTTGGAATACTACTACTTATATTCGCATCTCTTATTGATAAAATTTGCAATGTATCTTTAATTGATACAACAGCAGCTACAGGAAATACACTTATATCATTACCGATTATTTCAAGCTTATTGATCTGGCTATATTCATTGCAACCTAATCTTTTATCACTGCAGTAGTCTTCTTCATTGATTCTCTTAATTGGTGATAACAGTTGATTCAACTCCTTCACAAATTTTAAAGAGCCCTCATTCGAAGTACTTGGCTCGCCGTCTGCCGAAAATATTGATAATATCTCAGCTGCTATAATTGCCACTATCAACAACTTGTTCATCTTCATGCTTTAGGTTTTTTGATTAAGTGTAATATTAATGATGTATCCTTATAAGTATTCCAAACGGTGTTATTATTGGTATCCCTGTTATTCCCTATACTTCTAGATCTGTCAGGGGCGTTGCTTTCATACAAATTTAATACTACTCAAGCTTAAACTGATTTCACTTAATGTACAGATTTCTTAAATGCTAAAACTAGCTGTTATTACAAAAAATTTCTTCCACGTGGACTTGTTCTAAATTTAGCTCTGACTCTGCCTTGCGCGATTAATTACCCGATATGTCCCTTTCAACCTCTTGCACTGAACTGAGCTTGGTCTCCTTTATCGTTCATCCAACAGTTTTTAAGTTGTTTATTGATCACGCCGGTTAACCTTTTCTTGTTTCTTTTTGTTTCTTTGTCCTTAGCAAATACGCATTATTTATTTCCGATTTCTCTATTAACCCTAGCAAACCCCTGTCCAAGTCTACACCTTCCTTCTCGTATTCGATTTGCTAGTCTTCTGAGTCCTTCTACAATTGTATTTTCCTTTTCTTCCCAGGTTTTAAAGATTTTTGGTGCCAATAATCTACCGGACCTTCTACTTTTTTCATCTGCTGGACTTTGTTCACTTTCAACGTACTCTATTTTTCTTACGTCTAGTCCTAATTTCAATATGTGTGTTCTTATGCTCTTAGACTTGCAACCTTTCTATTTTCTGCTTCTTTCGGCCTCCTCAATATACCCCCTACTACTCCTTTACTGTCTGCTAAAAGCTTAGTCTTTCTACCTTCTAATCTTGGTATTAGTCTTTTTGACACATTCTTTAATCCAGTTAATTTTCTTACTGTTGATCCACATGATATTTCACTTGATTTTAGTAAACCTTCACATCTCATAATCACATTATCTTGTCTATCTTTAACCATTCTGGTCCAACCAAAATCTACTGCGTCTGTATGCACCTTAAATATTTCACCATTAATGCTACCTTTTACCTTACCCACTCTTGTTTTGCTAGCCTTCTTAAAATCTTTTCACATCTTTCAAACTCTTTTTTGCCCACTTCTTTTTTGATCACCTTAATTAATCATTTGTATAATCTCTTTCAACTTGGGTACGCACATACTATGGTATTGTATTAATCCTAGTATTATTTGTGCGTCTTTCTTCTCCTTAATCTTAATGATTTTCCCAATTACGTTTTCTTTTTTAACCTCATCTGGACATTAACCAGATTCTTCCCTAAAATATGACCTAAAAACTTAACAACTTATCTCTATAGATTTAATATAGTCTTCCTTTCGTTCACTTTAACCCTAAAATTTATTAGGTCTCTCCTTAAAACCTTATTTCTCAACTCAAAACATTCTCTTTCACTATGGCCACACACTTATATATCAAAATATGAAAATAATCTATCACATTAGGTCTCTTCTAACATATTCATCAAAAACCTATCAAACACACTTGGTGCATCTGCTAGACCAAAAGGCATCCCCGTCGATATAAACTGTCTCGCTCTGTTATCATTAAATGCTATTTCTTGATTTCTTTGTTTATTGGAATTCTCCAATACGCATCCCTTTAGATCTGTTTTTACAAACCATTCAAATTTTCTTGCTCTATCTCTAATGTTGAACAAGTTTAGTATTATCGAGCATATTCTCGCTACGCTCTTGTTCAATTCTCTATAGTCAATTGTAACATGCCGCAGGTCCTTAATTTCTTTAGGTACTAAATCAATTGGACTGTTACTTTAATACATCATTTATTATTCTAGTCTGCAGAAAAAACAGAAAGCTTAATAAAATTTAACACTGTCAGTCTGACTACAGTCATTGCGAAATATTACTTATTTCTCATAATAATTATCTAAACTTGTTTTATCTGAATCGATCAACTGCTTGTTCAACCTATCCATAAATTCCTTCGAAAGGTCATCATCTAACTTCATCGAAAACATGAAGTCTTGACTATTATAATAACTACTGCTATCAAAAAATCATTCATTACCTTCACATTTTAGCATTAGGTAATAGCAACAACCTCTCCTCCTGGTTTCAGTCTCTTTTACTCAGCTCTAAAATTACTAACACAATTAATCACATAATCTGAATTAACCATATTTATCATCGATCTATTTTTTAACCATATTTATTATCGATCTATTTTTTAACCATATTTATTAATTATCGATCTATTTTTTAACCATATTTATTAATTATCGATCTATCTCTTAACCATATTTATTATCGATCTATCTCTTAACCATATTTATTATCGATCTATTTTTTAACCATATTTATTAATTATCGATCTATTTTTTAACCATATTTATTAATTATCGATCTATTTTTTAACCATATTTATTATCGATCTATTTTTTAACCATATTTATTATCGATCTATTTTTTAACCATATTTATTATCGATCTATTTTTTAACCATATTTATTATCGATCTATCTCTTAACCATATTTATTAATTATCGATCTATTTTTTAACCATATTTATTAATTATCGATCTATCTCTTAACCATATTTATTAATTATCGATCTATCTCTTAACCATATTTATTATCGATCTATCTCTTAACCATATTTATTATCGATCTATCTCTTAACCATATTTATTATCGATCTATTTTTTAACCGTATTTATTAATTATCGATCTATTTTTTAACCATATTTATTATCGATCTATTTTTTAACCATATTTATTATCGATCTATCTCTTAACCATATTTATTATCGATCTATCTCTTAACCATATTTATTACCAATCTATCTTTTAACTATTCATAAAATAAGAGCTAATAATCTCACAATCCTTCCATATTTTGTTTTTATTCTATTATTTGTTACGACTCGATTAGTTCTCTCTACACAACATTATATTTGTACCATATAAACATATTCTTCGCCTATATATTGAATTATATATGGGTCTATATTTACCTATATATGTTTCTAATTTTAATTATTTTGGTATTGTATCTGTACACTAATATTACACAGTATTGAGTACCATAGTTTAGTGATACGATCTGCTAAGGTTTAGACACTGTTATGCTTTATATCAACCTTATCGTATTTTGTATCTGATTCACACAGCTTCATTTGCAGGCATACATTATTTATAGATTGTCATAATTAGATACAGCATTTTTTTATATGACTTTGATATTGATCAACCTATTGTGTTACTTATTTTAGACTTTTTGCGTATATTATTACTTTCTATGCACACCTAACTGTCTATATTTATTTATGATCTCGTTATGTACATTGTTTCTATATAATCGTTATGTGTATATATACTATTTATGATATCTACATTTATATTCGAATTATCTAGTAATATTCTATCTATATATAATACGTACATACAATATAATATTAGTTGTGTTACGATGGTTAAGTTACACATTTTATCTACATACATATAGATACTTCATTACTTTTGATACATAAATAGTAAATAATATAAGTCATTTACTATTTATATATATTGATAATTTTATTTTACGTTTACGTATAAAAGTGTAATATAAAATTTATACACCATATCTATATTTGTGTACATTTGATGTATTATTTTTTATTCGATTACATTTATTATTACCTAAAAACACTATCGAATATATATGTGTGAAAGTTCTATCATTGGAGTCAATAATTATATGAAACACGATTATGTCTGATGTATTGTATTGCTATCTATATGTACTATATTAGATTATATAAATAATCATTATATATAATGCAAATTAGACATACAATTTACATATAGACTGTATACAAAGAAGTTCAATATATGTTTGTTGTTCACCCCTACTATATATTTTTAATGTCGATATCGTCATATTTAATACTTTTACAGATATCAGTTATCAGGGTTATTAATATTGTATACCTCTTCAACCTTTATATATTATCTAGATATCATTATTGATATCATCTTCGTCACTACATTAGTATGAGTTTGGTATTATACACCTGCAGTTATATTGTTACTTCCTCTGTATTTCATACATACACATACATACATAGCTTCATTGTCTATCTTATACTGTATGATGCATTGCTTGTATACTCTTGTTTTTGTTATAACATACCATCACACCATATACCTATTCTAGTTTTTTTATTTTTTACTAATACTAAATAACTATTTATTAATATTATATAACTTTTATCTATGTTCGATTTGTCATCCTATTATATTTATGAAACATTCTCTATTTCTGCATAAGCAATATTTTAATACCATTTCATTGTTCAAATTATATATTCTATATAGATGATCCGACAATGTAGTTAGATGATATGCCAGTTCTTTGAACTCACTGATATCATCTTCTTTGACACCTACATCAGTTGTCGATATTCTATATCCATCGATTGGTTTAATCCACTTGTATTGGTAGTGGAGATTTATCTGTATTATAATTTCCATCCAGTTATGTCAAGAATACTTACCAATTTGCATACATTTACTCAATTATTTTATATTTTTTCTTTCCCTGATATACTATTTATTTCATCGTCTGCAACAACATGTTATAATATTATTTTACGATATTATATAAAAGCTCGTCTACATGCATATAATTATAATTTAAATTGTTGATATATATATTATATATATGCATGGCTTGAGTATAACTTCAAGTTTATTGAATGTCATGATAATATCTATCCATATAAACAGTTGTGATATATTGAATTGTTCTCTGACATCATAGTATATTATCTATCTGACAATATTATTTATATGGTGAAATATCTTTCAATTTTTGCTTCTATTTTTATTCGTTATTTATCACTATTGTCTTCTAATATATGTCTCTATGTTGTTTTCATCGTATCTATATATATTCAGATTTATTTATTGAGTACTTTTTCTCACTTCTATAAATTCTACTTTATTATTTATACTCTCTATACATACGTTGTGTAATATTATGAGTGTTCGTGAATAGTGTTGTTGGTGTAAATGTGAGTGCGGGGTATAAGCGGGCAATGTGATATGATTTTGAGTATATGAATATTATGATGGTGATATTGTGTGTGCATAGCGTAATGAGGTTGTAAGTCGTGTGATGTGGGTATTGCATGTAGATAATTTAATAAATTAGAGTAAGAGTAGTGTATATGGAGAGCATAATGGAGTTTAAACACGTAAATAGTGTCGCACGATGAAGATTAGGGAGTAGAATAGAGAGAGGAGAGTTGATATATAGAAATTGAAAGTAAATGGGAAAATTCTAGGGTAGTGAGAAGAGAGAGTAGAGATAAGGGATAGGGTGAATTTTGGAATAATAAAAAAAAGATGATGGAGATATAATGTGATTTTAGAGTAGTAGAAGATAGGACACGCGATGATAGAATATAAGATAGGATAGTGTGACGATAGGATAAGACAATATGACAGTAGAAGATAAGATAATGAGATTAGTTAATATGACAAGATGATAACATAAAGAATACAAACTATGATATAATGAAAAGAGTGACTAGATAGAGTAGATACAGGTTAGATAAAGAACGTGCTATAGATTAAGTAGAATAAGAACGGGTTATATATTGGATAACGTAGAAATGTATTGTATATTAGATATACAGAGCAGAAATCTATTATATATTAGATATACAGAGCAGAAATCTATTATATATTAGATATACAGAGCAGAAATCTATTATATATTAGATATACAGAGCAGAAATCTATTATATATTAGATATACAGAGCAGAAATCTATTATATATTAGATATACAGAGCAGAAATCTATTGTATATTAGATATACAGAGCAGAAATCTATTGTATATTAGATGTACAGAGCAGAAATCTATTGTATATTAGATGTACAGAGCAGAAATCTATTGTATATTAGATGTACAGAGCAGAAATCTATTGTATATTAGATGTACAGAGCAGAAATCTATTGTATATTAGATGTACAGAGCAGAAATCTATTGTATATTAGATGTACAGAGCAGAAATCTATTGTATATTAGATGTACAGAGCAGAAATCTATTGTATATTAGATGTACAGAGCAGAAATCTATTGTATATTAGATGTACAGAGCAGAAATCTATTGTATATTAGATGTACAGAGCAGAAATCTATTGTATATTAGATATACAGAGCAGAAATCTATTATATATTAGACAGAATAGAAGCGGATGCTTGATTAGATAGAGAGGAATGGATAATATATATGGTAGAGGATGTGGGTGCTTAGTAAAATGTAGATAATATGATATCTAAATATCAATATTTTAATCTAAATAATTTATGTTTTATAATTTATCTATTATCCTGCATACATACACACATATATCATAATTCCGAATTCTAATTTGACACCATCTCTATTCCAGTTCTGCACACCAACATTATGATAACCACCTTCAATCCGTGTGTATAGAATATTGAATCAACTGATGACTTAGGCATAGGCTTATCACTATATTCACAGTGTATGACATTACTGCACAATTTACTCACAGGTCTAATAAAACAATTTTTCTTTTCGATAGATGGAGGTAACATCGCATCATTACAATTTGCATTCAAACTGCGTTTCGTTGAGCTAATGTTCATACTCATCAAATTTGTCAGACGGTTCAGATCAGGAATATTACCTTCAAATTGATTCTCTCTCATTTCTAGAACTCTAAGGTTAGTTAACTTACCAATTTCACTTGGTACAGTCCCGCTCAATTGATTGAAACTCAGATTTATAATAGTTAACATAGTCAGATTAATAATCTTAGGCGATAAACTACCACTGATACTGTTACTGTTAAGGTCCAAATATTGCAATTCAGTCAGTGAATACAGACTATCAGGTATTGAACCAGATAAATGTAATCCACTTAAGTCAAGATGATTTAGTTGATTCAGCTGTCCAATGTCAGCACTTAAACCACCAGTAAAATTGTTTCCTCGCAGACTCAGATGTTTTAGTTTGACCGATGCATACAGACCATCAGGTATCGGACCACGTAAACTTGAACTACTTAAATCAAGATGAGATAATTGGCTCAGCCTCCTAATCTTGGTACTTAAATAACCACTAAAATGGTTCCCTTGTAGATTCAGATGTTGCAATTTAACCAGTGAATACAGATTATCTGGTATCCGGCCAGATAGATTTGACCCGCTTAAGTCAAGATAAAATAGTTGATTCATCTTCCTAATCTTGTCACTTAAACTACCACTAAAATTGTTTCCTCGCAGATCCAGATATTCCAATTTGATTATTGAGTACAGACCATCAGGTATTTTACCACACAGTTTCAAGTTATTTAAGTCAAGATACAATAATTTATTCAATCTCCCAATATTATTAATAAAATAACTATTAAAACGGTTTCCTCCTAACATTAAATACTGCAAGTTGGTTATCGAATACAGACCATTAGGTATATTACCAGATAGGTTTGATTTAGCTAAGTTAAGAGTCCTTAATTTGTTCAACCCCCTAATGTTATCACTCAGACCACCAATAAAACTGTTCCCTTCTAATCCCAGATACCGCAAATTATCCAGCGAGTACAAGCCACCAGGTATCGGACTAGACAGGTTTAAGCCACTCAATTCAAGATATTGTAATTTGTTCAACTTCTTAATATCATCATCTAAATGACCAACAAAACGGTTATTTGCTAGGTCCAGATGTTCTAATTCAGTCAGCGAATACAGATCAACAGACAGCTCACCAGACAGATTTAATCCCCTCAAATTAAGGTAACGTAGTTTAGTCAGATTTTTAATCATCTTCATACTGAAGAAACCAGTAAATTTGTTTCCTTGTAGATTCAAGTATTCTAACCCGGTTATTGAGTACAGACTGTTAGATATTTCGCCAGACAGATTTGAGCCACTTAAGTCAAGAGACAATAATTTACGTAAATTCTTAATATCACTACTTAAATATCCACTAAACTTGTTCCCTCCTAACATCAGGTGTTCCAATCCAACCAATGAATACAAACCATTAGGTATCGAGCCAGATAAGCTCAAATTACTTAGGTCAAGCGTCGTTAATACATTCAGCATCTTAATATTATTACTTAGACAAGCATTAAACTTATTGTTTGCTAGCTTCAGGTATTTCAATTGGGTCAATGAATACAGATCCTCAGGTATCTTATTACACAGACATAAATTACTTAAGTCAAGATCAATTAATTGATCCAGATTTCCAATTTTAGCACTTAAATGACCAGTGAATTTATTATTTGATAGATGCAGGTGTTTCAATCGGGTCAATGAATACAGACTATCTGGTATCGAACCATTCAGACGTAAGTCATTTAATTTAAGAAAATGTAACTTATCCAGTTTTTTAATGTTATTACTTAAATGACCAGTAAGCTTGTTGTTTGATAAATCCAGGTGTCTCAATTGAGTCAATGAATATAGACTTTCAGGTATCGAACCATCCAGACGTAGGTCACTTAAGTCAAGATGGATTAATTTAATCAGGTTTCCAATGTTAACATCCAAATGATCGACGAAGGAATTCGATGATAGAGACAGATGTTGTAATTTGGTCAATGAGTAAATTGCCCTTGGAATAATGCCTTTTAGATCCGCATTCGCTATAGTCAACCTAGTTAATGTATTTCTAATTTGGACAATATCCGTGGGAAAAGCATGCAGCTTAACACCAATTAGTTTAATCTCAACGATCTGCTTATCATTACCATTGCAAGATATTCTGGAGTCACTGCAGTAATTTTGTTCTGAAATTGCTTGACTGATATCGACGAGCTGACTATTTAGCTTGCTCACAAATACCTTAGAAGGGTTTTTCTCCATAATCGTAAATATTGCTGAAACTTGACCCAGCACGATCGCCAATACCAACAAATTATTGAGTACTTTCATATCTTTCTATCAGACAACTATTCTTTATTTTACCAATTTCGCGCTTTGTGTCGGGTAAATGTCCATTAATTTACTTATCTTGGAAAAAATTTTTTGATCAAACAAGTGTCTTAATAAACGCACATTATGTATTCTTGTGCATTTAACATTTCTATACATAATTTTATCTCTCCTTCTTTTCTATATATGTATATATTCTAATCTTTCTTACGTTTCTTCTATAATGTCCTTATTTTTTCATATATGCTCACACATACTCAGATTCTGTGCCTCATGGGAGCGTTTTGAGTAAATAAAGAACTGAGAGTGAACAGACGCCAGAAATCCTGATAACTTGGCAGTTATTTCATCGGAGCGCCCCCGAAGTGGTCTTGTATCTTCATTATGACACACAAGGTCTACGTTTCACCTTCCTTGTTTCCAGTCTAATGTTGTCATTAAAAGCACATATGCTATACATTACGTTAGCACTTGAAGATCTTTGTATGCAATTTTTGACATGCAATCAAGCGTAGTTGACGACTTCACTACATATCGCCGCAATGCACATAATAAATAGCGTATCCGTGGCGCAGTATATATAATAAGTAGCGTACCTGTGACAGGGACAATGCAAGACAGTAAGAACGTATGATTTACTTATCAAAAATATATCAAAAAATGTATTGGGCACTTGTATTTATAGAATAGTCTAAAATAAGAGCAGACACATTCTATTAGAATAAAAGCCGACAGGTAATATTATAAAAACATTGGCGAATAGTATCCACTGACAGAAATGCGAAAAGTCAAGTCTAAAAAATAACAGAATTTAATAGCAATCCGTTGTATCATGTACCTTACACCAATCACCAGATATTTGCTGATAATATGTGTATTTGTATTGACATCACGTGCAACTCTATGCGAGCATGAAAACGAACACTTCTCGTTCTGTAGCTGCAAAAAAGATGCAGTAATGCCAAACTTGTATTCATCTTCGGAATTTTGCAGCAAGGGTATGTCAATAGCGAAAAAGATTGCAATTCAGGGAGCAAACATTTTAAATTAATCATAGTAGTTGGAAGTCTGCTACCGAAGGTAAGGACAAATGGAAACAGAACATATGCCGGCTATTGTAAACGAGATGCTGCAGTTACTCAAGACTTAAATCTATTTTCGTACCGGGAAGTTTCGGCTATTGGTAACTACTCTAACGATGTATACTTTAACGTTACATCAGATAATACTGTATGTGGTGCATTGAAAAAAAACTATTTGATAGATGGTTATTCAGTATATGCTAATGATAAGGTTTTAACCTCTGTTCATCTTAATTAACTATTGATGTTGAATCTAGTATTTTAAAGCAACCTACCTTGCATCCAATGGTGAATTGATGAATGACTTTGGATTTTTTTTATACAGCTGGAAAAACAATACAATTTTGAATAAATCTGATAGCTTTTTTACAGACAACTATATTTTCTCTCACTTGAACAGGGAGATGAATGAATGCTATAATCAACACAGCTATTCTCTACTGTTTGGCCCGTTTTTTAACGGTGATACAATTGCCTTCTATGTGACAACTGATGGCCATAGGGGTTCAAACAGCCCTGAAAACAATACACATTATACGATCCAATCACTGAATGAGCGTACTTACAAGCACCCGGCCACATGTGTCCGTCTGGAAAATACAAATAGCTATCTTATTGCAATAGATTTTGAAGACAGTCGCGGCCACAGATATTATGACTATGCTGGTTTTTTGGTTTCTATAAACTTCGATATTGGTAACGTCTCTGCTGATGCGCCCTTAACCTACGCAGATGGAAAATTGAATGTATGCTTTCCAATGCTTGGCAAAGATGCAAATGATAAGGATTTGCAAGATTTATATTTTGAAAACTACGTTTATAGGCTATATGTACCACGTTTCCCGTCTCACTGTGCATACGGAGTTCGGATAGGGTATCCATGGAGTTGGGCCGAAAGAAATAATCATACAATTGCAGCCGTTTCATTAGGCTTGGAAACTATTTGGAAAGATTATGCTCGTCAGGGAAAAAAAATTTCATTAAAATCTCCAATCTATGAATATCAACAAGTGAGCTCGAATCCCTTGAATGACAACACGTATGAATCGAACAGTCATCCTAACCACGAATCAAGTAGCAATCCTTATCACGGTTGTATCTGGGCAACCTGTGACTCAGTGCTGGTACTAATAAGAAAACTAGAGAAAATGCAAGCTTTATCACAATGCAAAGACTCAGAATTACACGTTTGCTCTTCTACAAAAGGAAACATGTCACTTTTGCCGGCGTCCGTTAACATATCAGTCCCCAAACTAGGGAAATCAAGATATATGGTACCAGAGCTGGAGCTAAATTTACCATCTGAGCCTGTCATCAACATGGCATTTTTCGTTGGTGTAGCAAGGAAAACCCAAACGACTAAAGATATAGAATCAGTAATTCAGGAGTTGCTCGAAGAAAGCAAATTTTCAGCCGCGACTATCAGCATTTATGAATACGTTCCTAGTTCAGACAAGTTTTATCAATTATCTGCATTCACGCTTCCCAGGGAACGTTCTGAAAGCAAGAAAGTTACTGAATCGTTTTTTGATATCGGATTTCCAGCAGAAACTGAAGACCGTCCTACGAGTATTTTGGAGGCTGCAGCGGACGTCCTTAAGAGCGTAGAATTGCATGCATATAAAGCAGCTATTATCATTACAGACAGGATGTGGGTCGGGGGTCAGGAAGAAAGTTTTATATCAACCATAAAGAAAACTGGTGTGTCTGTTGGCTTTTTCATTCCAGAAACTATGAAAAAGGTTGTCCACAATTTGGTTTCCGGTCTTCCATATGCCTGGTACGATAGTAGACTAGAGACCGAATCATGGCTGCGTTCTCTATATCACCGATTCTTGAGTGGCCAGTATCTTGCTAGAGCGTACAATCAGACTCAATTTTACCTAGCTGATACAAGTCTGGATCATCTGTTTGAGGTTGAATCACGTCTTAAGAGTGACGGAGGTAAGTCTCACGTTTTAACGCCAATTTTGAATTGGAAGGGCGGTAGTCAAGTAATTTCGCGTCCTATTGTTACTCACATAATCGCTCCTGGGTGGGGTAGTACACTTGTTAACATAAATAGCAATAAACCCCCGGTGGGGAAAAACCTGCAGTTCAACGTTAGTACGACTGAATATAAAATTGACTTTCCTGTATCAGACCCAGATGGAGACTTAGTCAATATTCAGATAAAATCTCTGCCAGCATCTGGCAGTTTGGCGAACGTCAAAACACTTGATCCCATTCTAGAAAATCAGTACATTCATTACTATCCTGAAGGTGAAGTGAATGAAGCTGTAACGTCTGTAATTTATAGAACTGGGCTTAACGGGGTATACTTTTTTACCTACGTTGTCAGCGACGGCTGCGAAGACAGCATGACCTATACTGTAAGTCTTACTGTCGACAGCATGAACACACAAATTCGAGCAAAAAACAAGACGTTCACGCACTGGGGCTATCCCCGGAACCACAGCCTTTATATTCCGTTTAACATGAGTTCGGCCATATTCGATCCAAATCCTCATTTCCCGGTAATAGTGAAGTTCTTAGAATTACCCAATCCAGATGTGATGGGAAGTTTGTATGACAAACAAGGAAATTTGATAACTCAATCGAGTTATGTCAAATCGACAGACGATATCTACTACTCTCCTGCGACGAGAACAACTGTTCCTCCTAGAGTAGAAAAAATTGCTACATTCTACCTCGTCGAGTCTAACAATGTCAGGAACCAATCTAACTATGCCTATTTGCATGTTTCATGGAAGCTTGAATTTTTACCACCCTTACTGATTACCTCTATCCCTCCCTCAAGAAACTCCTCAGATCAAGGGGCCACAACTATTACCCTTGGCCTCACCGACACTACTGCGAGTGGCGGATCTCTTTACCTGGTTCCCCTTGATCATACAAATGGATATGTCAATATAAGTGAAAAAGTTCATGATCTCGGTCCACCTAATCAAGAGATGCTGCTCGCTGAAACTGAACAAAATCAAAAAGATGTCAGGTACACATTTGAACTATTCACGGAGAATAACACATTCAGATTGAAGCTCTATTTTGTGAGAAAAGAAAGCCCCACATACAAATTACCAGATGAAGTTCTGAACGAATTCACTGCTACGTACTCTCATTTACAAATCTCCATTGAGGAGGCCCTTGCAGAACTTAGAGAAATCAATAGTGTTTCAAATATGCTCGAGCTGTACGGTCCTCAATTCCGCAAAGATCTTTGGCTTTACAAATTCACACAACGGCCGAATTTTTCTGGAAAAAGCAAAATCGTTAACAACTCCATGCATTTTAAGCTAAATGGACCCTTTGCCGAAGATCCACGTGAAGCGTTTGAACTGTTTTATATCATGACGTGGATGCCAGACTTTGGAGCACTTTACACCGCTGAAAATACGAGAATACATCTAGGTAGACCTTATAGGGCCCAATTTGCCGCTCCAAGTGCCGAAAGCGTTTCCAAGCGGGTCTATGTCAGCGTTGACGTGGTCTTCGTACCGAATCTAGAAATTTTGGACACGCTGAATTCAGCAAAAAACTATTCAAATAGATGGGAATTCAGGTACATAGTTTATGGTTTGAAAACGTCCTTTATGGACTTTTGTTGGGACATCTACTCAGCTCCATATTGGTGGGACTTTGTTCCAGAATCTCGAGATCAAGTAGTATATACACATGATCAAATTCCAGTATACGTGGACGTATTTGTCGCGGCTCTGCCGAAGCATCCCTGCTATATTATGTTCATGGGCGCGGAATCGCTAGATCTGCCGCAACACAAACGTCTGCTTCTTTCAATTTATGCCACGACTTCTTCGAGCGAATCCCCAATCGATATAACTAAAGGCGGCGTTATTATGAAGGAGCCGGGTATTTACACGAGAATATGTCTGACGACAGTTAATGCGTTCTCAGGGGACAACTCAGAAAATAAAGAGTACAGCTTGGATGTTCTGTATAAATGTTGCAACGAAGTAAAATGCAGCGGTCCTTACTCGATGAAAATTCACATATCACCCGGACCCGCTGTGCCAATCGCCCACGACGTCAACTTCTATATCGGCTCAGCGAAAATGAACGAAATTAACGTAAAAAGGGACCGAGAGGACCGCCATGATCCAGAAACAAAGATCATTCTCCTATTCTATTCTGATATGAATAGAAATTTTTACCTGAACAGCAGCAAAAATAGCATCATCGACACAACTCGTCAGCATGTAACGCTCGATTCTCAGACCTTTTACTATCGTTCAAATATCTCCTCCATTGAAAACCTAGATACCCCGATAGATTCACTGGACTATGTTATTTCGCGCTCGAACTTGTGCTATTCAAATGTAGCAAAGATTAGGATATTCAGGATACATGACATACCGGACATTTCCGAAGCAGCTTTGGAACAACTTGAATCGGCAAGAGAATTCAGCACCATTTTTAGCTTGGTCGATAAACGAATTCTAGAACCACACGGACAGGAAGCTAAAGCCGTTATAAAAACCTTGCCAAATGGGGCTCTATATCAATGCATCAGAGATTCAGACGGTGTCTTTCCTTTTAACCTGCCAAAAATCGTCCAGATTGATGAAAAAGAACTACCTTGTACCGTCTCGACTGCCTCCAGTTTAATATATAGACCGTTTGTATCCAGCTTACACAACTACAACAACACCTTCAGCTACGACCTCGTCAACCCCGTCGGCAACCTGCTTCCAAAGAAACTCAATATTCACATCACATCCATCAACCAACCTCCAAGAATTATATACATAACTGAAAGATTTATCTCCTCAAGTCAGACAAGCGAATTCAAGCTATTTTGGAACATCGCCGAATTGGAAAACCCAATTCATGAACACAATATGACGTTAAAACTGCTGGATGCGTGCGAAACCGACGAATGGAAACTTTTCCGCTGTCTAGACAACATATGCGAAAATGTAGACATGTCCCCAATTCCAAAACAAGACAGCTACCTGTTGAAGCCCTCATACACGGTTGAAAGAAACTGTTCTTATTCCGAACACCTTAGCGAAATAATGACATTATATCCGTGTCGCTACGCAGCATACAGATATCTATTCTATCCAGATCCCAAACTTAATCGCAACTGCTTTTACCGCTTGATGCTCCGTGTTAGCAATCCCGTATTCGAATCTAGAAGTGTCAATATAACTCTTAACGCCCTATCTACGAACAAACCCCCGTTTATTTGGGTGCCTCCCCTTATTGAATTCAGCTATCCTGTAAAAGAACTATACATTAAGAGCTATAAAGACGAAGACCTGTCATATGACAAATACGCATACGTTGACGATACTGACGCCCGATCTGATTGCAAAAAAAAACTAACCGTTAAAGTCGTACATGGCGCCGTCGAGAACTTCCGAATCATTTCTGACGTAAAAATATGCGAATCCCCAACCACCAGTTCATCAACGCTCGAATGCTACGGGACAACTGACGAACTGAATTCTCTCTTCAAAGACTTAAGGGTTATTATGAAAACTGATACTGTCGATATAAAATTTTTGTTGTCAAACGAAGGCTGCGTTTCCACCTCCAACACGAGCATTGATAACGTCTATATATCCTCTGTGATGACAAGAATTATATACACACGTTCTGCAGACTCTCACATTCCTCAAGCTAGCTACATTATTGCAGCCTCTTTTACTGTCGTCTTCTTCGTTTTTGTGGTCTTTGTTTACAAAAAATTACAGCGATATTTTTCTACCCCTTACTTCGATGTTGAACGAGAGATCAACATGGCGCTTTTAATGCATCACTCTCATGAAAGTAACCCCAACTCTAGTATCTCAGTCGATATTCAGCTTTCTGAAACAGACTCTGATGGACATGACTTTTCAATGTAGGACAAGGAAAAACGAAGAGCGAGTCTATGCGCCTGGAAACCAATAACCGAAGTACTTTACTACAAACTGGAATGCCCAGAACCACACTATATTGTTGCGGGGTTTGCTGATAACGCATTATGTTGACGGATCTATAGATAATGTCCAGACTTTTAATAAATCTATAGATAACCAATAAATTGAATTACCTGTGCAGCTCAGCTCAAAGTTCGCAATTGCCCCCTACCGCCACAATTCCGATAGCAAATAATATGGTGGTGAAAGGTCCAGAAGAATTCCAAGTGCTTGAAAGTTCAACACTATATCTAGTCAATTGCTCATTCCCTTATTTGGCTATATTTCAGTTTAACCCCAAAAAAATTTTTCGGCACCTCAAAACGAAAGGCATAACGACTCGCAACACCTCTTATGTTCTTTCAAATAGAATCCTGCTATGGTCAGTTCTCACTATCACTCTTAGGAAAACCTGCACTCACCAGGGAGTAAAAAACAGTTTCAAACGACAAAGAACTCATCAGGTCCGACAGTGATCTTTCGTCGTTCCACTTTTATCAAATCCATCTCGCAATTGCATAGCGCTTTTGTGTCTCCTGGTTGCCCGATGATACCCTTACTTCGTCTTCTTGCGACACGATGTGGTCGAGCTTGTGTCTAACTCGACCACATCTCAACTGAAACCAAACAACGTCACCAATGACAACGGGGTCAGGTCGCCTAAAAACAAATGGATAAAAAGTACGAGGCTAAAAAAAATGACTCACAGTAATTTAAATTACCAGCAAAAATTTGCTTTTATGGCCGTGCGTGATGAAAGACGTGCGATCATGAAACACTGCAGAGCATAGAGGCATAGCCGCATTTTTTTGAGTAGAGGCCCACAGCAAACCATGTGCCTAAATACATGTACTTGGAATTTACCGAAACCCAAGATGACTGGAGCACATAAAAAAAAACGTAGCTGATTCAATCGCATAGTGAGAGGAATTGGCATATAATGATGATGAGTCTAGCCTCTAATTAAGTGGAAATATCTGTTGGCTGATAGCTACAGATATATGTATACACATATGCGACGGTCAATTTTACAATAATGCCATAACTTACTGTGCTGGATGTCTTTCATGCAAAAAAAAATGTACCCTCTTTTTGCTATTGTACAGGTTTTTAATTCACAATAGTTTACGCGCCTTATCAAGATTGTACTCCCAAAATACGCCATAAGTACGGTGCTACAAATTTTCCATATGCTGTGCATACCCACTGGAGCCACGTTGGATGTTACTTGTGCATACTCGACTGTTCCTCTGTGCGCGTTCCAGTACGGTCTCAACCGATGATTCCGTTCATAAATGACCGTGTATCATGCTGATACTTAGTACAATTCAGAGTAGACCAAATGCCTTCAAACAAGGCCGGCAGTCCTGTTAGACGATTGCTACATTAACAACTATCTTCAATGCCAATAAACTACCCTAAAACCAGAACGACGTAACGTACAAAAAAAACATAAAACCTTAGAGCAGACCTAGGTAATTTTAATCAGTTAATGAAAAACTGTAACGTGGAAAAGATTCTAATAACATTTAAACCTGATCAGCACAAAAGCTGTAAAGCTGAAACAATACATCTACCATAGCACTTTATTTATAGTTGTCACGTAAACTGTTGAAGTAACTGATCAACTCATCGACTTTCATCTCTTTTGTTTCAGGCGTGTCACGGAAACGAAGGCTCACCGTATTCTTCTCCTGTTCGACCGAGCCGACTACGGCAATAAAATTAAACTGCGAAACTTGTGCATCACGAATCTTCTTCTTCAGTAGATGCATCGATACGTCCAACTCGCATTCATAGCCGGCCTCATATATCTTCTTTTGAACATCGGATGCGTAGTCAGCGGATTTCGCCGATACAGACATTACAATGCATTGTCTGGGCGACAGCCAGAATGGCCTATTTGTCGTTAAGAAAAAAATGGGCGTCAGCTCTCGTCGCTCTATTCGTACTCTCTCGACCTTATTGTCTAAATAACACTAGAGCTTGATGTGCCTCATGCAAATCCACACACCAACTTCAACTTCGCAAATGCAAATACACGCAAAACAACTCAATTCACATCAACGATCGCCGAGCAGTTAGTCCTATCGCACGTTTCGCGGCCACAAAGGCGCGCAACGCGAAGGGCCTTTCTACTCTGTCTAAACGATTTGTACACGAATCTTTCATATCTTTCCAATGCCATGGTCAAAATTTCAAAAAACGTACCATTTTCCGGCATTATGCTCAACGAGTATGGCAAAAAAGCGTTCAAAAGACCCAAAAATGGCTCGGTGAATAATGATAGGCTGATCAAAGGTGTCATCAGGACGGGCAACACGCAGGTCAAACCGTTGGGGTAGCTGAAAGTCTAGCTGAATAGTAGGGCATTGGTGTGAGCGGTTGAGTGCGTCGGTGAGATGGCCGTCGATCTTAGGACCATAGAAAGCGCCATCTCCAGGGTTGACTTTCCAATTATCTCCATGTTTGAGGACGAGAGCTCTACGAAGTGCAGCTTCTGCCTTTTCCCAAGTTTCCAAGGAGCCTAGATGCTTCTCGGGCATGGTGGAAAGTTCGAATTGTACCTTAAAGCCAAAAACAGAATAAACATAGTCGACGAAATCAAGGGCCTTCAGAACTTCAGACTCAATATGTTCCTGGAGACAAAAAATATGGGCGTCGTCTTGTTGGAAACGACGGACACGTGTTAAACCTGTTAAGGCGCCACTGAGTTCATTGCGATGTAGAGCACCAAAATCAGCAATCCTAATAGGAAGGTCGCGATAAGATCGGGGCTTGTTGGCAAACATCAAGCAATGGACAGGGCAGTTCATAGGTTTCAACGCCCAATCTTGATCATCAAAACGTAACGGAAACATGCAGTCTTTGTAGTTGTCCCAATGCCCAGAACGACGCCATAGATTGACGCTGTAGACATTAGGGGTTATCACCTCACAGAAACCTCTCTTTCGATATTCACGGCGGATAAACTCCTCCATGCGATGGTATATTACAACTCCACGGGGCAGGAAAAAGCACGCACCCGGAGAGTCATCGTGGAACATAAACAGTTCCTGATGCTTTCCAATGACACGATGGTCACTTTCCTGTGCTCGGCGACGCATTTCACTCCATTCCTCCATTTGTGACATTTTCGGAAAAGACATTCCGTACACTCTCTGCATCATATCTTTCTTCACATCCCCCTTCCAATAAGAAGCCGAATTCATCACCAACTTAAAAGCCTTCACATAAGACGTATTAGGAATATGAGGCCCTCTACATAGATCAACTGCATATCCACATCGATATACCACTGTTGTCCCGTCTATTGGCACTTTCTCCTTTATGATATCAAGTTTATATTTGTTGTAGCTGAACAAACGCACTGCTTCGTCATACGTCACAACCAAGCGTTCAAATGGCTGCGCCTCCTCACAAACCCGCTTAAATAAGCACTCTATTCGATCATAGTCCATATCCGATATCGTCCTTCCACCTGGTAAGTTCGAATCTTGGAAAAAACCGCCCTCTTCCAATGGCGGTCCATAATACAGATGGGCCCCATATTCCAGTTCCATTACCTCACCCAAAATATGAGCGGAACTATGCCAAAACACCTTTTTGGCTTCTGGAGAATCCCATTTTAAAATTTCAAGAGTTGAATCGCCTTCAAATGGGCGATTCAAATCCCACAATTGATCGTTCACCTAGCAAAAAGAACAACAAACTGTCAGCAATAACTAAAAGTCTCACATTTAGCCGCACAGCAGTCACCATGTATGCATGTTCTGGTTAGACATTCGTTCCAAAACAGACTCGCTCTCCGCTATTGATTCGCCCCCAAGCAAATTGCATATCCCTCTCCATACAATGGCACAACCCGTATAGTGAACGTGTCTTGTTCATATCCTTAATACGGTACAAAAAGGTATATAATTTTGTATGGTCCAGTTTTAAAAACACAAAACACATTTCGATAACCCTTGGACAAAAAAATAATGTACCTTAGCTACAATAGCCTCACGCGCTAATGACCCCGATATCCCAAGCGCTATCTGGTAGGGGGTAGTATCATTAGACATACACTTTTTCACAGTGCCATCGGGTAAAGTCACTGAAATAGGATGGCACTCCCGCTTCTTGCCATCTTTAAAATGCCAAAACGCCAGAATAAGTCAATATATGCTATCGCTGTAATAAGTTTTTACACCATATTAAAATAAACTAATCCTATCTTGTCATTTCTATCATCGGGTCATAGGTCATACAACCGTTCTTCATAGATACCTGATATAGTCTTTAATTCATCCCATAGTTTAAGGCGCTCGTCTATAAACGCGGAGGAATATTGCCAATCCACTCGATTTTGGGCCATTCTGTATGTTGATCAGTTTACACCAAAATACTGCTCAAATAAAATGCAAAATATTTTGACATTGCTAATTTTAATGATTATCTTATCCTCACCACTTTGTGTTTTATCCCAGTATTCAGCTATATGTTCATCACATGGAATCTGAAACATTGGTTCCAATTGTACCTAACTTGTATTGCGGGAATCTTTACGATGCAGAAAATGCGCGCCTTTTAAAAACCCTCAAAATAACACACATTTTGTCGGTTGGGCAATGTATGTATACAACCCTAATGCTACACTGTTAAAAATGTGCGGCCGGAACACTGATGCAATCGCAAGCGCTTATGTGCTTGTGTGACTGTTCTTATAAAAACGTTTAGTTCCCCAAATACCATTATGTCATATCAAACATCAGTACTTGGATGTCTTAGACATGGATTGTCAAAATATGATTCAGTACTTTAACCAGGCTTATGATTTCATCGAAAATGCAACGAAGGACGGTAGCTGTTTGGTTCATTGGTATGTCAGAAAATAAACAAGCAAATGAACGCCAAAACTGACGGCTCACTCAAGTCAGCTTGGAGTTTCACGAGCACCAACTATATGTATCTCTTATTTAATTAGAAAATACCGCATGACCCTTAAAGAGGCAAAAAAGACAGTGAAAGCTGCAAGGCCAATAGCATCTCCCAATTTCGACTTCTTGAAACAACTACAGCAATACGAACGTTTGTGTCAATCCAAGGCACAAGACTCGACGAACTGCGATGATTCAGAAAATATCATGGTGAATAGACAGCCTAGCTATACCAATGGGAATAATATGTATTCTTGCAAAATTTGTCGAACCAGCCTTTTTCAAGAAGCCGATGTTGTATTGCATTGCATAGGACAGCATACGCATTCATATAAAAAAATTAGAAAGGATATAAAATCTGATTCTATACCCCTTACCTGCACTAGTTGGTTCATCAAACGTAAGGATTGGATGGGTGATATGACAGAACTTCAAGGAGACATTGCTTGTCCAAAATGTCATACTAGACTGGGTAGTTGGAAATGGGACGGTTCTCAATGTTCTTGCGGGTACGCGTAGCCATTATAACAAAATTGAACTTGAAAAAAAAGGAAGCAATAACTGATTATTATTTAACACTCGTTTATAGAACATGGGTCGCCCCATTCATTCAGATCTTAAAAAGTAGATTAGACTGCCCCGTTAACGCCAATTCTGAAACAAATGATAAAGTTGATCAGTAAACATTTGCTTTTATTTCGTATCTTGTACTCAAATCCTGAACATATTTATATTCCTCTTCTAGACATTGATATCTACGGAACCAAATAAATCTAAATGAAATGAATCTATCTGCAACGAGATGCCCATATGCAAACAATTCCAGCTGCCCTAGTTACTCTATGCATCGACTATAGAATTTTATAAAAAATTTTTACGAATGTAATCCTTTCCTGTTTTATTTCTCGTTTCTTGGCTTCTTTAAATTCCCCCACACTTGCTATTTTTTCTTTTGAAAGACTGGAAAGTCTAATTATTACAGTCAAGCGTACAGAATATAAATTGTCATTGTTCAACCGAACAAAAACCTTTCTTAGTTCGTATCTTATAATTCCATGTCACTCAAAGACATGTAAAAAATATTCTATTCGTTCAGGAAAAGCTCGTAGCTCACGGACATGCTTTACTAAGCGGTGATTGAGCAATGAGAAAACTGCATTATATGTTTTTGTACCAATGCATAACAAACCTATCCATACTTACATCAAATGTGTAATCCAAAATTGTGTGCTATACCTGCTATTTCAAATAATGCATACACCATCAAAATCCTGTACTTGCATGTTATGTCTAGTTTTGGGCAGCCTTTCTATACACACGCTCGGACTCTGTCTAAAACATGTTCTAGATTCAACCTACCTAAAATTTATCTCAAACCGATACAATTTTTTGATTCCACCTGAGTAGAAATACGTTTGTACAGGCAATCTACATGGAGTAATAGCTACTATCATCATGGCGCCTTTTCGAGGACGTGGAGTGTTTGTAAATCTTGGAAGTCTAGCCTCTGTTCGGCCAATTCTTTTTCAGTTAAAAGTGACATTCATGGATAAAGCAGAAAAGCATTTACTAAAATATTGCATGAAAACAAAGCCCATATGGAATAAACATTATGACCGCAAAAATCGCTATTATAAATGGAGACAACTAATCTAATCCGCCCTCAAGAAATCGCGTGCGATTCGTGGCTATTTTAGCATGGCCGTGGATAAAAAACATTGAAAAACGACAGGTCTGTTAGGGCTCGTAAAGAAAACGATCTTAGGCTAACTTTATGACCCTGGTAACCAAAATCAGAACTACAAAACGCGATTAATACAACATTTACATGCCTACGTAAAACCACATAGGTTATAATTTAAAGATTATTAGAAATTCTTCGACTAACGCTACAAAAAACAGATGGAAATGAATTTAATACATTGCAATGCGCTGGCTAGACAACATCTGTTATGTTACCAATCAAATATTCCCCGTTCATTCTTCGGTTTTTAAATCAAAATTGTTTTTAGATAATAAAAATGCCACAGCAAGGTAACCCGGAAATAATCGGCAACTCACTGTTATTCGTTTGAATAGGTGTAAAGGTATAAAAAAGACCCTGATAAGGATTTCATAAAAACGTGGCAACCTGTTCATACGCTTCAAAAGGGAGCGAAAGAAGTTCAGGTTATTAAATCCTATGGTCAAACTAGTCCTGATTGCTTGTTCGGCTAAAGAAAAAACCAATAATCAAATTCGACAAGACTCCTAATATATTTTGTCAAAGTCATCAAGAAGATTGTTTAAACACTAGGCAGTTAAAAAAAGCAACGCAAAAAGTTTTCAACGTTCGTATTCATCTGACCTGATGTCTTTGCATTTACAAACAATAAGATTGCTCGACCAATTGCGATGACAACAAGAAACTTTATAAAGCAAAGGCATTGATCATTTAGACTAGAAAAAAGAAGCAGTCCTTGTCATAACTACATTGCCTAACAATACAGTTTCGGTGCTCGCGAAAAATATCGATTTCATTGATACATCATAATATATTCCAGACATGAGCGTTAATTTTTTAGACAAGCAAAAAATAGACAGCTTTACTGCGCAATCTTTCTACTGGAAGCATAATTTTTTAAAGGTTGGCACTTTTTTGCTTGCTATTCTCTTTCATACTTCGAATATCAATTAGAGCTATTTCAAATTTGTACGGCGCAGGTTTGATAACTTAGATAACTAAAAATAGAGATCTTTATGTACACATCCCCTATTTTTAGACTCGAACTTGACAAATCTTATTCTTTTATTGTCAAGCCTCATTCAAAACCTCTTAAATAGCATTATGTCAAACACGCAAAAGGAATACGATTTGATCATCTATGGTGCTACTGGGTACGGCTCACTCTAAGTGTTCTTTCAATATCAGGAGTCTGCACACTCTTCGAAAGAATTTGTGTGTACCCGTCACTTACCTACATATAAAGATGATACACTTAGCCTTACATAATCAAAATTTAAAGGTATTCTGGAACCATCACGGCAGAATATTTGGCCAGAAGACCGAATGTCAATGCCAAATGGGCGGTCTCAGGTAGAAGTGAAGACAAATTAAAAGCACTTGTTTCGAACCTATCGGTAAGTATAATATCCATATGCTTTCTCTAGCAATGGCATTTATCTGTGCCAATGCTCGCGCGTTTTTTTAGTCGTTAAATGAAAGTTCACAGCACTTATTAACGCCAGAGTGGCTCAAACTATCTAATTGTAAAAGAAAATTTGCAACCAATCTATTGACTATTTCGTAGTCGACTCAGATCACTACGACCAGGTACTTCAGTTAGCATTAAAGACCAAAGTACTTTGCTCGTTTGTAGGTACGAAATCATCGCACTTTAAATATTTTGCCTGCAAACCAAACATATTTCTGACAATTTTTATCCCTTACTGCTTCACACTTGCCTACGGATGCGGCTTTACAACCACCTATATTATAAACCTCTTCAGGACCCTATCGAAAATTCGGCGAGCCAGTGGTGAAAGCTTGTGTAGAAGCCTCAACAGATTATATAGACGTAACAGGCGAACCTCCTTATATCCGTGACGTTATTCAAAAATATGACAAGATGGCAGCCGATCGTCAAGTTTACCTGCTCCCTGCTTGCGGCATAGGCTCTTTGGTGACTGATGTAGCAGTCGAAATGCTGAAACAAGAATTTGACAAGGAATCTAAAGTTGTTCAAGCAAGTACATATGTTAGATGTAATGGTAAACATGCTAAGTCCTTTTCTAATGGAACATGGCATACAATGGTCTATAGTATGGCAAATAAAGACGTAACTTTGCCTACCCCTCGTACCTCGAGCTCTGAAAGACCAAAAGCTAGCAAATCTCATCGCGCAAGTTGTCATTATTATCAACCACTAAGCTGTTTTGCTATCCCGTTTGTTGAGGGTGCTGATTTAATGATCATCAAACTGACAAATCAAAAAAATGAGCCTACGACAGGGTCGCCTGAATTCTCGTACTCTCAGTATATTCTGGTACCTCGGTTCCCACCTCTCTGGCTTTTGTGGACTATTTTTATCATGATCATAGTCATGTACTTCTCCAAGTTCGAAATAGTGCGCAATCAGCTGTTGAAGCACAGTAATCCCAGCGGAGGGCCAAGTAAAAGTGAGCGTGAAAACTGCTCTATAGATATATGGGTTGATGGCAAAGATGCAGCGGGACATCAAAAAAGGTTACGCATTCACTGTCCCGGACCGTACGATTCAACTGGCATTGCCTGTGCAGAAGCAGCTCTAATCATGGCCACTGATCGAGAAAATATGAAAAAAGACTATGGACTCATCACTCCAGCCTCTTCTATGTTCGATCAACTTAAACACTCATTGAGGGAATATGGAAAGATGACGTATCATATCGAAGACAAGACAAAATAATGTCATAACTTTGTGTTTATTTTTGTTGTCATATTGTACCATCTCAAGACAACGAAGATAATCCCAACACCCCTTTAATGAGATGAAACGCTTTTCTTACTATTATTTTGTCAATGATTAATATACTTTCTGATATTAACATAATGCTGTTCTACCATAATAACATTCACAGCATGTAAGTGCCATCAGCACCCATATGCTAGACTGTGCTATAGCAATTGTCATAAAATAACTCACAATAACACTTTAGATGGTTTTTGCCTTATGTTACGCTTTTGGCCGGTATTGCATCTTTCAATCATGCTCTCAGCGAGACTGGATTAAATTTTAGAATATTACAAATGAAACAGCTTGGATGCGTGCTTTGAAGCAAATATAAATTTACTAAAACAGGCGTTTAACTACGAAAAGTAAATTAATCTCTGCCAGTAGTTTTGCATTTTATGCAGTGCCTGACAACGGCTTCTGTTGATTCTGTGAAGATCATGAATATTTCGAATTTAGCGGTTCGCAGCTATGTACAGCGTATATGCATTACAGATTTTGTTTTACAGTTTTGTTATTTAGAGAATCAGTGAAGATCACCTCAAAATTATCAATTTCAGATACACGAGGCTTTTGAGAATTTAAAATATTCGAATATTTTTAATCATCTTATGTGATATTTGCAAATATCACTCTCCCTAAAAGTCAAAAGCCCCCTTCTTTTTCATGTATCTGATTCTGATGACTGGTGTTGGTCGCTCCAACGTTGTGTAATATAAAACCCTTTTTAAAAATGCCGTTGAGATTGCAGACTTCGAGATACTAGATGAATTCCCTACTTACTTACTTTGCAGCTAGATATCGTCCACATACGGTGATTAACTAAAACATTACTAATGTTGATACAGCGCGTAAGCAACAAGCATTTTTACAAGAATAGGCAGTTCAAATGGGCCGTTAATAAACGGATTCTCAATTTAAATTTGTGCAAGATAATGCCAATGTTCCAGTGTTTAGTATTCACACGTAGGTTAAGATTAATAAAATGCACATTTGGGACGTAAATTCAGTTGGGTCAAATATCTAAAGCTATGATAGCGCTAGCTTTTAATATTATTAGCTATACAATTATATATTCTTTGACAAGACAAAAAGAAAAAAGGCTCTAAAGTTGATAGTAGAATTTTGGTTTTGCCTATTAAATTGCGTCTCTCTAGTCAATTGCCTTCCAGAGCAAACAACGTCATTCATACCATGGTGGGGTTTTTTCTGTTAGTTTGAATTTCTGATCTAAGCCTGTAAAATTTCGTAGGAATTGCTAAGTTTTGAAATTTTGAAAATTTATGTATAGCCTTTTCCGTTTTCCTGTCAACCAAGGAGTTGCGGAGTCCGATCTTAAAAAGACTTGGCCAATTCTAGACTGTGTTGTTTTGCCGATACAAGATTTGGTTTAGTCCTGAGTGACGCGCGAGTACGCTTTAGTTATGGTGTTTAGATTGAGGTGTTGATACCTTCTTCTTTGCAGATTTTTAAGAGCTCATTTTTTATAAAACTAAATTCAGGTCGGCAAGAGGGGTCGTGCACCCAACACGCTTGAATTAATGAAACAAATGAAGCGGAAGAGGATGGACTTATGCAGCCCTCGGTATGGCAAGTGTCAAAACTTGGTCTTTCACCTCGTTTAATTTGGACTTCAGTCATGCCAGTGAGGGAGTTTCTGGACCAAAGCTGCCATAGGACAATCGAGAAACTATATACATCACTTTTGCATGTTTGCCCTTGGCCAGATAGTACCTCGGGTGCGAGATATTGGCCTTTTTCGTTGTTACGGCGTGCAGTTGTGCCGGGCATTAAGAAAGTAGCGAGCGAGAAGTCTATTAATTTTATAACAGGGGTGCAAATGTTTTGGAAGTCGACTGAAAACACCATTAGGTTGTTTGGAGAAATATCTAGGTGACAGATTGGAGGGACTTGGGAGTGCATGTATTCTAGAGCACGGCTGAGATCCAGCGCGATTCGTAGCCGGAACGGCCAAGGAAAAGGCTTTTGGTCCGAACTAGCGGGAAAAAGGTAGGTTTCTAGGCTTCCATACTGAGCGTATTCCATTAGAATGATGGGAGGAGAAAAAGAAAAGCCTTTGATTTTTACGATACAGGGATGGTCGAGAAGGCACATAATTTCAAGTTCATGATGGTGCTCCAAGTTGGCTTGTATTATGGCGTTGAACTGGGCTTGTTGATAGGCGTCAATGCTCTCGTAATCTTCAGTCTTATGTTGAGTACTGAAATTGTTATCGTAGGATTTGACGGCGACAGTTTCGCCTTTATAAGAGGCCAGATATACACACCCAAAACCACCTTGTCCAAGTAGGCAAGATAGGGGCTGGACATCGGCAGCGTCGACTTCCAACCGGCGATGAGAATACATGCAAATTTCAGGAGCAAGAAGTTCAAGGTTGAGTGTTTGGTTGCCTCGAACCAAAGTCTTTATTCCCTTTCGCAGAGCCATAACTATTTTTTCTTTGGAAATGTAGTGCTTGAACGTGCCCGTTTCAGAGGGACAGACTATCATCAGATTGACATCGGCACACTTATACCATGTGCTGATGAGATTATCGATGGTTTTGGTGATATAAATAAGTAAAGGGCACGGAATAATCCCGAGAGCCGTTATTTCTAATCGAAAGGTGTCCGGAAAAAACACAAGTTTGGCTTTTTCTTGGTCTAAGACTAAAAAGAATCCACATCTCCAGGGGCTTAAAACTTTCAAAGAGCGATTGTTATAGCAATGGACCATGAGCATACTGAAGAACTTGAAGGGCAGGAACTTGAATTGATAAATGCGTTCGAACCTGTTCATAGGTGGTTCCAAATTTTCGTCTATTTCGAAGAAGGAGGTGTCCAATAGGTTCGGAGTTGCCTTCGGAAGCATACTTGGAACGATGTATATTTGGCTCGGGCCTGCGCCATCTTCTTTGGCGCTGGCTGTGAATTGTTCGGTCTTACCGGCCGTCAGCTCAGAGGCATACTCAGGTCTAACTGGAATGACGATTTCGAATGCTTCAAACAAAGCCCACAGTTGGTCTTCGTCGATGGAAAGGCCTTTTTTGTGCCAAGAGAAGCTGGCTTCGCGTCGATTCACGAGGCCATTTCTGATGATGTTATGTCTGGTGGTAATAAGGTTGGCGAACATATCACACAAAAACTGTGGACGAATGAAAATATACTCCGATAACCGATTCTGGCCGGTGTGTTGGAAATGCAGAACGAAGCCGAGTTGCGTCAGCTGCTCCAATTGTTCTGGAACTTGGAGGTCTGGAATTTGCATGCTGGCGCACAGGAATTGAAACGATTGATAGGTAATGAAAGGTACCGTAGGCGAAATTAGGGACAGAGCTTTTTGGAGTTTGATCATTGAGTTTGAATAGAGTTGACCGACGAGTTTGAATTTAATTGCCGTTTCGCATAAGGTTTTCTTCAAGTTCTTCCAGACCAAGTCTCCTTTTTTCTTGTTGTTGACCAAAAACATGCCCATGGCGTCCCTGGTCTTTAGGTATCGATGATTTAGTATTCGAACAGAAGGCGGCAAGTCCTTCGCGGTGACATCGTCCGCATGGGTGCCGACCAGGAAGATGTAGGTCGTACTCGATCCGCACCGTGTCTGAATGCTCTTGATCCAGTACTCTACTCTGGATAAATATTTTTCCTCGCATTTCTTCACGTTGAACACGACGAGGTAAATTGTGTTCGGCGCCAGGAAAAAACTGTGAGTCGTATAATAGATGCGCTGACCGGCGAAGTCGTAGCAGTCCCAGACGATCACCGAGCCGGAAGCGTCTTTCTGGCCGCCGACGGGCTCTTCACAGAAGTAGCCGGAGGCTGTGTTTTTCATTCTGATAGTGGCTATTTGGACTCCGTCGGTAGCGATCATAGGATCAGCTGAATTCTTCAGGTATTGGGCATTTTCTTTGATTTCCTTGTCCGGAAGGTTTTGAAGCAGCGAAGTTTTGCCGACGTTCACGTCTCCGATGATCATCAATCTGGTTCTCCACAGGCGGGTTTTCTTCTCGTCTTCAGAAATAGCCAAGGATTTCAGGTAGCGAAACAGCCGAGTCTCTCTGGGGAACTTGAAGAAGAGCTCTCGGAGGTCAATGCAATCTGGAGAAATGAGAATCAGAGGGTTGGCGTGGATCGAAAAGATATCAAGGGACAGATCGGTCAGAGAGCAGGGAATGCATTCGATTAAGTTGTGAGAAAGGTGTAGAACTTTCAGGTGAGTCAGAGCGGATATGGCGGCTGGAAGGGTTCGAAGTTGGTTTCTCCTCATATCTAAATAGGTTAGTTGGGACAGCTGGAAGATGAAGTCTGGGACCGAGCGGAGGTTCACGTTCACGAGAGAGAGTCGAGTGACATTGAAAAACGCGCCAGGCAGACAGCCGGTGTTGACAAGGGTGTAATCTTTTAGCAATTCAGAAAATTCGTATGGATTGGAGGGACAGTTCAGAAAATGGATGGAATCGGCTGATTTGATGTATGTAGAGGATTGTCTTACAATGGGGTAGTTTTCCTCAAAGGTAATTCTTGCGTAAAGGTGGTCCTTGTTGTGTTCCAGACGTCGAGAAAGCTGCCGGGCGCATTCCGGAGACAGATCTTCTATGTTTTTCCGGATATCTAGGTGCACAAGGGAGGTGTTCAGTTCGTCGATGGCTCGGACGAAAAACGCGAGGCCGGCTTCGCTTATGCAGTTTTTGAAGAGGATCAAGCTGGACAGAGTAGAATTGAAGGTGAGTGCGATGCTGAGCGTTTTCGCGCCCGCATCTTCGATGTTGTTTTTAGACAAATCGATATGAGAGAGGTGACAGTTCCAAGGCAGACTGGAAGAAAGAAAGGCTATACCGCTGTCTCCAATTTGGTTATCGCTCAAATTTATGTGTTTCAAGGAGGTGTTGTTTTCCAACGCGGAGGCGATCACGCTGCACCCTGCAGGCCCGAGGGAGCAACTCGAAATGTCTAAGTGCTCTAAAACCGATTGTTTGTCTTTCAAAAGGCTATTTAGACATCTAGCGCCATCTATGCCCAGGAGATTGCCTTCCAATGATAGAATTCGCAGCTTCAGGTCGGTCAAGAGGTAAGAGTTGAGAGCCAGACAAGTGCCCGATATACCGTTGTACGACAGATTCAAGTTCGTGACTTTTTTAATAGATCTGATGGAATTGAGAATTGACAGTGTGCCGTGATCGCCTAGTTCGGTTCTGCTCAGACAGATGCTGGTAATTTGGCAGAACGGGCTCTCCAAAAGCCCAGCGACGGAAAGAACGGAACCTGAAGAGAGAGGGTTTCCAGAGAGATTTAGTGTTTGAAGGGAGGGATGAGCGGCCAATGCATGACAGAGCTTCTTGATGCCATCAGAATTGATAGGATTATGGTAAAGGTTGAGTCGATTTAATGTGCTGTTATGTTCCAGGGCGGCGCTAAGGGCGTAGATGCCGTTGGCGGTAAGTGCATTTTTGCCGAGGTTAAGAGCCTCGATCTTCGTTTGGCCCTCGGCGCCCGAGCAGGAGTTGGGCTTCTGCAGATTGTAGAGGAAGGAAGCGAGAGAGAAGGCGAGTTCATCGCCCAGTTCGCAGCCGAAGAAATTAGCAGATCGAAGAGTTGGATGGGACAAAATTGAGGCGACGAGTTGCTCAAGATTTGTCAGATTGGGCTGGTCGTACAAATCCAGATATTCGAGGGCGGTATTTCTAGATAAACATTGAATAAGTCGCTGCATGTCACTTGCACGTAAGTGCTCAGTGAAGCCAAGTTCTTTGACGGAATTTAGATCAGAATCGCACCAACCTAACGAGAAGCTTCGAGTGTAAATTTTCGCACGTTTCACAGACGGCAGAAGGCCGAAGCGAGAAAAAAAAAGTAGTACCATTGTTCTCTTAAGTACCTTTAAATATGTCGGACATGATTAGGCCTCATTCCTGTAGAAGAAGAAAAAAAAGAAGAAGCTTGAGGTGAAAGAGCACACTGTTGGAAGGGCGAGTAACAGCTCGGCGCAGGTTTTACTCAAGTAAGGCGATTGCAATAATAAATAAATGGAGGACAATAAAGATTTTTTGGCTACATGAAAAATAAAGGCGCGACGATCAAAGCTTTTCCTTAGAAGTTTGCGGCGCCTTTTTTTTGCCAAAGTCATTAGAAATGAAGAATACGTATTTCGCAGGTACGGAGGCTGAGTCAAACGCGTGATTAGCCTCGAGCGCCAAGATTAGGTTTTTTAACGACTATTTTTTTTTTTTAGTGGTGGCTCGGGTTTAAGATTGGTTCGAGCGCGAGCCGTTCATTTTTCGGCCTTTTGAAGACGGAGAGTTCCGATCACGAAAGCCGGTGCAGTACGTCGCTGAGTCGGGGGTTTCGTTCACCCCTGAGATGGGTCGGCCTGGAAAGAGTGATGCACATCATCTATGCGTTTTAACGCCATGATATCAGTGGGATGGAAACACTAAGCATACGTGGGTTGGATTCGTTTTTTCTTCGATGGACGCGCGGATAGCAAAAGAGGTGGGGAAAAGACATCCTGTTCGCGGTGTAAAATTTTTTTTTTGAATTCAGAGACGAAAAGAGCCTCGCCAGAAAACTTTTTTTCGAGAGTGTGCCGTCGAGTGAGCGCCTTAACGCGTTGCAAGTATTTGGCCTTGACCGGACTAGAATTGGGCGAAGTCGGAGCACCGGAATGATGAGCTCGGTCTTGCTGTCGTGTTTTGGATCGAGGTGGGGCGCCGTAACGCAGGCTGGAAGAGCCGAGAAGAAGGTACGGTTGGTACGAGTATTCGAGTCGAGAGAGTTTCGCCTGGTGGAGTTGTACAGGGTCGAACGGCCGAGTATTCGAAAAAAAAAAAAAAGGGGGGGGGGGGTGGGGTGTCCGAGGGAGAGAAATCGCTGGAGGCTCCCGATTTTCCTACAAAGAGCTGGCGTCTCCTTCGGTGCACGAAGCGGGGAGGGAGTGGAGAGGTCCGCGGGCCGGAAGTGGCCGGGCGCGAGCGAGGTGAGAATTGCGTGTGCGCCGCGTGTGTGCGAACGATTGTACCGGGATGCGTGTCTGACAAAAAAAAAAATAGTTTTACTCCCAGGCAAGAAAGCCGAGGACAGCCAAGACTGGATCTACAGTATGGATTCAGAAGCAGAACCAGAAGCGGTCCTGGAAGCTGGAGCGTCGAAAGCGCACGGAATTGATGTTGTCCGGACAGTATTCGAGCAAGACGCTGGCGTCGGCGATTGGGGTTAGGACCGTGGACGTGTTGAAAGTGTTGATTCGGATGAACGAGTGCCCGACGACTTCGGACGCCTTTTTGAACAGTGAGTTGGTGGATTTGATAGTGACTGAATTCGGAAGGGTGCCAGTGCGAGGGAAGAACGTCGAGGACGATATATATCCTCGAGAGTTGCCGGAAGATCTCAGCGCTTATCCGCGGAGGTCTCCCGTCGTTACGATCATGGGGCACGTGAACCACGGCAAGACGACTCTGTTGGACGCGCTGAGGGGGTCGAACATTTGTTCTGAAGAGAAGGCTGGCATTACTCAGAGAATCGCGGCGTTTTCTGTCAAAGTCGCCGCGTACGACACGACGATCACGTTTATCGACACGCCGGGACACGCGGCGTTTTCCAGAATGAGGCAGCGCGGCGCGCGAGTTACCGACATTGCCGTGCTGATGGTCGCGGCGGACTCTGGCGTGCAAGAACAGACGGAACAGACCATTCGGTACATTCAGGAAACTGGGTGTGAGGTTATTGTCGCGATCAACAAGTGCGACAAGCCTAACGCCGACACGAAGAGAGTGCGATACCAGCTCGCCGAGAAGGGCGTCATCTTGGAGCAGTTTGGAGGGGACGTGTTGGACGTGGAAATTTCGGCCTTGAAGAAGCAAGGACTGGACGCGCTGTTAGAGGCCATTTTGCTGAAGGCTGAAGAGTTGGACCTCCGTGCGGATCCTACCGGATTCGCGGAAGCGGACATACTGGACGTCAGAAAACACCATTTTCACGGCATTGTAGCCAACTGCATCCTGCGACTGGGCTCTCTGAAGAAGGGCGATGCGATGATCGCTGGTCGAGGCTACGGGACCGTAAAACGTCTACTGGACGAAAACGATAACGCCATCACTACGGTCAAGCCGGGAGAGCCCTTTTCCGTCCTCGGGTGGGATGTGGGGCCCAATCCCGGAGACGAGCTGATTTCGTGTGACAGTTACAAGAAAGTGAAGAGCGCGGCCGCGTATCGCCACAGTTGCATCTGCGACGTCACCACGGAGCGGTATTATAACGAACTGCAGTCCGAACAACTCCAAGAAAAGGAACTGGAGCAGAGGGACCAACTCCACGCCGTCGAACTCGGATCTGACCCTCTGGAATACGCCCAGCAGCAAAAAATCTTGCGAGAACAATCTCGAGTCAAAATCGTTCCTTTCTCCATCCACGCCGACTCAGCGGGGTCCTTCGAATTCATAGAAGACGCACTCAACTCGTTTCCCCAAAACGAGGTCAAGGCACGCATCACCAAGACCACCGTCGGCAAAATCACCGAACGGGACATCGTGGAGGCCTCTCTCGTAGAAAACAAGGTCTCTATCATCGGGTTCAACGTCTCCATAACCGAAAAGGCGAGGGTTCTGGCGCAACAGGAAAAGATCGCCGTCCAGTGCTTCCAGGTCGTCTACCCCCTCATCAACTGGGCGAAGGAAATCCTATCCAAACACCTCAAGCCCAGGGAAGTCATCAACGTCCTGGCCACCGCGAAAGTCCTGCAAGTGTTCACCGTCAAGATCGAGAAGAAGCTCGTCAAAATCGCCGGGTGCCACGTTGTTTCAGGAACTTTCAAGAAAAAACTTTGTCAAATTTTGCGTCATGACAGAGTTGTGTTCGAGGGCCCGATTCGCCAATTGCGCCACCTCAAGACCGAAGTCAAGCAGATTTCTCCCGGGATGGAGTGCGGCGTGTACATGGGTCTGAACGTCGAGTTCGAAGTCGACGACGTCATCAACAATATCGAGAGGGTCTACGTGCCCCGCACGCTCGAGGAATCCAAGGCCGAGCACGACAAGCTCCAGGTATCGGCGAAGAGGAGTTTGCCAGAAAAGCCGGCGGCGCGTTAGTCACTGCTGCCGCGCCCAAAAGGGGGAAACCTTACCAAATTTGTTTCGTGTCGACGAGCTCGCGACCCTCGCCCCTACACACCGCCAGCGGCGCTCACGCGCGGCCTATACATAGCCTATTTGAGCGCTCGCGTCGCAGAGCTGCGTGAAGACCGTACGATAAAAAGTCCCCGTGGGTACAAACAAAACCCGCGGACGTGATGACCTGTTTTTTACTTATTTTGTCATAATATTCGCATAGGGTTGTAACCCGTCTTGCGGACAGCCCAGGTACACCCACTTCCATAAATAGGTGGCGCGCATATGTTCGTCGTCCACCGATTCCGCGCGTCATTGAACACGCTAGGTGGATTGCGTACAAACTCTTAGATTATGAGGAAACTGTGACTCCTCTGTCACACTACAACGTATGTATATATATTTACAGCTGTTGCCAGGCGACAGGGTGGTATGTATATATTTATCTGGGCCGCGTCTATTGTGGCGCCGCGTTCCACGTGTGTCTCACAGAGCTTCTCGCTGTTCTCTATGGCCCTTCCTTCCCAGTTGATTGATACCACATGCCAGATGCTTTGCTATGTAAGCAACGTTTTTTAAGATGGTGTTCCAGGAAGCTTTTCCAGTTGCTGTCCTTGTTTTGTTGCGTTTGCCCCCTGCTTCTTTCGATACTCTACAAATTTCAACTCTTCGCCGGAAAGTTCAAAAAAGGGGCGCTGGATTTGGTACGAACGCTGGAGGCGCGCGAGGAACAACCCTCCTCTCTCGACGCCGCGGCCCTCGAGAGTCGGTGGTCGAACACCGTCTGCGTCGCACATCCGCTCGGCTAGCTTCACCGCGAGCCAACGCGCTCGCCCACGCGGATATGGCTCCATCTTTGAAATTCTCCAAAACTCACTTGGTTTTGCGTTACCTTTAGAAATCGTCAAGAGCAACACAAATTGTTGTCAATCCTTTGCCGCCTAAACAGGGCTCTAGCCTGTTCATCAAAATCCCCTACTACTACTTCGATACTAGAACGCAGCACTGGCTCGCGGCGTCCCTCTCGCACCTGAGACAAGCGCAGCGGGCGACGGCCCCCGAAGCTCTACGAGTCGTCACCTACAATGTCACCTACAAACCGTATTTTGGCTGGTTTTTTCTCGACAGCACCCGGTGGGAGTACATCATCAACGTGCTCCTCTCCAGCCTCAACGCCGACGTCATTTGTCTCAACGAGGTCTGCGATAAGCTCCTGGAGAGGATCAAGAGCGCTGCGTGGGTCAAGAAGGGCTACTATCTGTCCGAAATCGAGGGCGACTGGAAAAAGAAAAAAAATTTGATCATTTCCAGGTTCGCATTTGCTCGACTATACAAAGAAGTGTACGGCAGACAGGGCGCGGTCTCCGGGTGCATCATTCTCGGGGAAGCCGTCCCGCTGTGGATTTGCTGCTGTTGCCTCGGAGACAAGCCCTCTGAAACGCAGAAACGAAAGGCCCAGCTCGATAACCTCTACCAAAAACTTGAATATGTCAGCACAGAGGGCTTCTCTATCATCCTCGGGTGCTTGAACTTTTACAGCGAGAAAGAAGAGGCGAACATTCAGAGCCCGTACATCGACCTATGGCCTCACCTGTGTAAGGGCCAAAACGGGCACACCTACAGTCGCGGCATTTACGGCTTTTTAAAATGGCCCGGTTCCGACGGCACCAAGAAGCTGAGGCCAGACCGCATCCTGTTCAACTACAACCCTTGTCTTGACCAATCAAAGGACGAGCGATTTCCTGCCCACCACCCGGCGTCGAAGTGCATTATCGAGCCGGTCTCTATGTTTTTGTTCGGAAACGAGCCAATTTCGAGCATTCTAGACCTCTACGCCAGCAACCACTATGGTCTCGCGGCCGACTTCAAGGTCAAACTGATTCAGTAGAGGCGTAGCTGCGTCGACTCGCAGAGAGAAAAATTAAACTGGCGCGGCAAAACCGCGTGCCGCAGAGAATCCAAGCAACGTCGCTCCAAACACGGAGTAGAGCCCGCCACTCTCTGCGGGGGGGGGGAAGGGGAAAAAAATGCAAAATTTTGCCTGTCAAACGCGCGGGTACGCAGTCGACGCGACGCGCCCCATCTCGTCGCTTCGGACCCGCCCCTGTTTGATCAAGGAATCATCGCAACGTGCTCTGGCGAGCGAGTACGGAGGCGAAAGAGCAGGCGAGTCGCGCCCGCGAAGAGGGGGGGAGAATCGCCCCGAAAAAAAATGTCACAACGAACGAAATTGTACGCTCGCTGCTATTCTCCCTAAAGGTTCCGTAAGAGCCGGCCTCGCGCAGCCATTTGCTTCTCCGAGGCGCAACTGAGGAGACCAGCGAACGCCGCACTTACCCGACATGGAAACCGGAAGAAGGCTCAGAAGGGCCAAGCTAGACATTGGCTACGACGACGGCCAGTTTGCGTATCGAAGCAAGCTAAGTCTCTACCCGACTCCGCCGCGCGGACGCGTCACCTTGGAGGAGTTCGAAACCTACGCTCTGGCGAGACTTCGAGGTGCGATGAGAATGTGCATAAAAATATTGTACCGACCATAAATTGTAATCGATGTAAGAAAAAGAGAGAGGAGACTCTCGCGGTCCTAACGGAGGCGTTTATCAACGGCGGTCTCAAAAGCGTTGAGGGAAATAGAGTCCGCTGTGTCCAATCACCAGACGGCCAAAAGGGATGGCCTGATCCAGGCTGTCCGAAAAATATTGAAAAGCTATTTACCCCTGTCTCATCCCGAAGAGTGCGTCTCGCCTGCGAGCGGTTTTTGCGTTCACTTTCGTGTTCCCTGCACAGAGCGACTGACGGCCGCTTCGAGCGTCCAGCGATGACTACCAAGAGAACATTCGACGAGACGTGATCTCTCATTTCGTGCTTCGCCTGGCGTTTAGGTCCCCGAAAGACAGAGCGTGGTTTGTGCAGTGGGAGGCGAAGCTGCTGAGTTTTCGGATTGAGATGGAAAGGTCGGAGGCGAACGTGGTCGGCGAGTTTTTGCTGCAAAGCCAAGACTTGCGATTCGACCCGGTTCCCATGGACGAGAAAAAAAGTCTGTTGGATCAATTGGTGAAAACCTGTCAATCCTGCAGTAACTTCCACGGCGCGAATAAGCCATCTCAGGAGCAGGTGCTGAACACGCAGCACTACCGCGTGCCATTCGCAAAGGCAATCGATTTGGTCGCCGCGCGCAAGGTTTATTTAGCGAACGGATACGCCTTCGTACGGGAAGACGACCTGATCAATTTGATTCTCAACGCGTACAAAGACCGCCTTTACCAGGACCTAGAGCTCGCATATCGCTTTTTCCCGACTTACTCGGACGAAAGGATAATGCCGGTTTTGGACAAGCTGTCTCTGGCGTATGCCAACAGTCACTGGGCGCCGCCCTGCGCGACCTACCGGGCCTCCGGGGGGGGAGGACAGGTGACCATTCGGGACCTCTACTCGGCTGAGTTCGTCGGCGCGCACTACCCCCTTTGCATGAGGGTCATGCACGTTCACCTGCTGCGTGAGCACCACCTGCGACACCAGGCGAGGATACAGTACGGGCTGTTCATCAAGGGCATCGGGGTCAGCTTGGAAGACAGCCTGGAGTTTTGGCACGGAGAAATTGTGAAAAAATACGGTGAAGAGGGCTGGAAAAAAAACGGATATGCCTACGTGATTGAGCACAGTTACGGCCAAAAGGGGAGAAGGCAAAGCTACACGCCGTATTCGTGTCAGGCCATCATTAAGTCAGACGCTCAGGGCGACCAAGTTCACGGGTGTCCGTACAAGCTTGCGAGCACAAAGACGCTGCAAAAAATTTTTACTGAGTCTGGAATCGACATGGAGTCTCAAGAAGAGCTGTTCAGGTTGAGAGAAAATCGGCATTACACCATGGCGTGCAAGCTGTTCTTTAATCTGACTCACCCCGGTGCGAGAGACTTTGAGATGAACCATCCGAACAAGTATTTCGACGAAAGCGTCCAATGGGACACGCACGCGAGAAACGAAGGCAAAGAAGTTTGATCAATTGTTGAATTTGGATAGCTGAGAGAGTCATAAGTCCTTTTTCTGAAGAGCATCTCTTAGTTCGGACATGGTGATGACGCCCAAGAGAGTGCCGTTGTCGACAACGAATATGTTTATGATGTGCAGCGTTGCGAACATAACGTGAACTACACTGATGGGCGTGTCCGACGCGCACTGAATCGAGTTTCCGAATAAAATGTGATTGAGCCTCGGCCGCAATTTGAACTGCAGATTGTACAGTTCCTCCGACAGATCGAGGTTGCCGGGCGAGCCGCCGCCTATGTTTTGTTCTTCGATCGTAAGTTGGTTGTGGAGCTTCTTGTAGAACGAGTAGAGTCGGTCGAACTGGGTGCTGCCGACAAAGACGTTTTTTTCGTTTTCGACGATGGGAATGCTCAAGTTGCGGATGTTTTCCTTGGACGCGTAGACGTCCAGCAGCTGCTTCATGTTTTTGAGAGACGTCATGGTATACAGCGGACAGATGTCCACTGACATGATGTCTTTGGCGCGTTTGTTGGCGTTGAAGCGCTTGAGGTTCGGAAGGTAGGGCAAGTGGCGAATGATGATGAGCGAGTCGTAGTAGTTGACTGTAAACATGTGAGAAATGCCGACAGCGATCACGACGGAGAGCAAAATTGGGTAGACGAGCTTCACCTCGCCCGTGAGCTCGATGAGGAGGAGGGCGGTCGACATGGTTTGAGTGGTCGAACTGGCGTACGCGCAACATCCAATGATGGAGTAGATGTGGGGAGAAGAGATGCCGTTCGGCCAGGCGGCGTGGAGTATCCTGCCCACGAAGAGTCCCAGGGCGGCGCCGACGGTCATGTTGGCGGTGTGGACGCCGACGGGAATGGCGGTCGACGCTATAAGGAGCAGGAGGACGAACCGGACCGCGGAAAAGTACAGGAGCGCGTATGTGGAGTGCGCGTGAGTCACGGCGGAGAAGGGCGTAGAGAGAATAATGAGGTCTACATTCGAGAAGTAAGTGAGGGAATTTTTAAAGTCTAAGTCCATAAACGGTACAAACGAATTGGGAAAGAGCAGAATATTACACAGAACCCCGACGCCTATGGTGTAGAAGAAGGGTCCCAAAATAAACAGCTTCTTCGCGTAGCGACGGCGAAACTGGACAATCCAGACGTTACATCGGACGAACAACACGCCAATTAGGGAGAGAAGGACGGAAATAAAGGCGATGATGAACCATTCGTAAAAAAAGAGTTGGTACTCTCTGGGAGACGAATCAAGCATGATTGCGGACTCGAGGTAATGATGATGCCAAAAGGTGTTGGTGAAGACTCGAGAGACGAGGGCGGAGCCGATGGAGGCGACAAACGCTATCCAGTAGTAATGCAACGGATAATATATGCTCGTTACCTCTATGGAGAACAAGACGCCCCCGATCGAAGCGCCGTGATTCACTGAAATGCCGATCGCGCAGGCGGCTGAAAGGAGCTGCATGAGCGTGTTTCGGTCGGCGCCAAGACCCCGGAAAATTTGCATGGACGACAGAAAATTAACGATGCAGGAAGTCATATGGACACACGCGGACTGCTTTCCTATCAGCGTCACGGAGCAGATCGCGGAAGTCACGCCCAAGAACTTGGCGACGAAGGTCCTCATAGACAAGTAGTTTTTGAGGGTCACCCCAGACAAAATGCACTTCATCTCAGGCAGACCAGACCCCACTGCGTTCGGCTCGATCAAATGCGTTAAGTGAAGTGAAAAAAAGCAAAACGCCGTCTTGTTTATCACGTAAACGAGATACCCGATCCAAAAATTATCAGCCAAGTACGTCAAATACCCAATCCCTCCCCGGACATACCAGACGATCAGATCAATCAAAAAATTGATGAGAGCCATGACCAAGGAGGAGACCACCACAATCAAAACCATACTTTCGTTTTTGCTGAGCTTGCCCATGCAATCGTAGATCCATTTTATCGGGCGATTGTACCAATTGTCGGAGGCGGTACTGAACCACGAGCTCTTGGATTCAGCCTTGTTTTGAACCTCGGTGTCATCCTCCAAAATTCTCTTGGCGCGCGTGGCTAGGTTCTGATAGAAAGAGCCGTAGATGGTTTGCTCGTAGTCGTATCTTATACCCCCTCCTTGCGCGCAAGAAGAAATTATTTTTTATGTCAAAAAAAAAAAAAACGGTTTGTCATCGAACGTTCATTCGTACTATCTAACTCCTCGTCTGACGAGGTAGAGAGTATTGAGCCAGCGTTCTGGCTTGAGGCCGCCTGGCTTTCTGCGAAGAAAAGAGCGGTCAAAAAGTCTAATGCTATAAAAATAGATCGATTGTCTTCGACACTCTTAAATTCTCTGTCGCGCAATAAGTACTACTTTTCACGGGCTCAAACAGCTCTTTTAACTCCATGTTCTTCAGAGAGCCATAAACCTTGGAAGAGACAGCATTGGTTAGTCACGGTACAAAAATTTCAAAGTCAACCGCTTTGGCTTACGGTCTAGTCGACAATCGCCATACCTAGTTTTAAAAGAATGGCATACACTCACACTAGCGTCGAGCGATACGGCGACGTCGTGCCCTCTATTACGAATTTGCACTTTTGAAAAAGTAATTAATGTTTTTTTTGATATCTTTGATATCGCCCAAAATCTGGATTCAAATCTCTTTCTTGTGCAAAGTCAGCGCCTGTTAAAAAGGAGGCCTCATTCTCGCGACGACGCATTTCACAGACCATGTACGCGCATCGCGATTGAGCTCCTGCAGGCGTATGTACATGTATCTCTTAACATGCAGTTACATTTGGCCCGGCTTGCGTCGTGGCTCCCGCGCAATGCCGTCCGGACGTTTCGACCCCTTCTCCGAGAACATTGAAAGACCCCTGTATGGTTGGCGTGGCGTTTTCGCCAGATTTTATTTAGAACGATAAAAAAAAGTTTTGGTTCCTGAATCTATAACAGTTTTCCTTTGCTTGGAGCGAATGTCGGAATCCCCTACCTCTGCGGACCTACATTTGTATCGCCAATGTCTCGCTGTCCTAAGCAAGGCTTTGGAGGACTGGAGAGCCAATGATCGCCGATCAGAGCTTTGCCTCGCGAAATTTTCCCAAATAACCAAGCTAGACACGTCTAAAATGAGTCCGGACGAATGGGGCGTATTGCGCAATTTTGAAAAGATTGACGCGTTGATCAATCAAAACCGACTGAAAGAATTCAGCACTATCCTCAGAGAACTAGGCGGCATATTGTACGTGTAAAGAGCGTGAATAAAAATCAAGATAATTTCTTACGCAAATCTGGGAAAACGAGATGTAGGGAACGGTACAATAAAATTTCGCAAGCGATCAGAAATGCGGCAATCCAAATGCAAAAGCACCACAGTAACAATCCAATACCGTACGAGAGAATGGTATTGGTTAGAGTAGCTCAGCCATCTGCCGCGCAGTGCATGGAGTGGGCGCTAGACATTGCAAAGAGGTGCCAAAAGGAATACTTGGAAAGGGTACAGATTTTCAATCGCATTCGATACGAAGAGCTGGATTCTATCGAAAGTTTGGTTCAGCCGTGGATAAATAAGCCCATTCACCTGGACCCCGGTCTAAGTACGTTACGCCCGGAAGGCGCGCGATTGTCGGAGATGAATAACCTTATTTTCTAAAAGTTAAAGATTATATAGACCGATGTACGATTTAGTGCATACACATACCAGACTTTTTCATATAAATTATACAAAACTTGTCTTTCACGGCAGCTAAGCAAATAAATCTATCTGCGTGAACGCGCTGCGAACATATCGAGCGCAACGACTTGAGCCCCTGAGGCATCAACTTCGCAACCTCCGTTTCTTGTAAGAACATGCTATTTCTTCGGATATTCGTTCCAAGGGCGCCAACTCTCTCTTCATGCGAGTAAAGATGGAACCGATCTCGCATTCGTTGCGTAAATGCCCTAAGTCAATCTTTAGGATCGCCATCGCGATTTCTTTCGCGAACGTCCACTGAATTCCCTGTGCTTCCAAATAATGAACAACCTTGGCTGCGCCTTGATGAGCTTCTTCTTCTGACCTGGAAACCGAGTCTGGCGAGTATTTAATCGGATGGATGCAATAGGCTCGTGTAGACAATCTCGAGCCATCTGACGCCGTCGCCAACTTTAACCCCGAGTCGTAGTCGTCTTTCGATTTAGCTGATAAGACTGTGGCGCCCGCAGACGCCAGAATAGGTTTGAAGCAACGAATGAGAGGAGAATCGAATACCAGAATGAAAGAACACTCCCTCAGCAAAAAACGTCTTTTTGGATCACATTTTAGCTCCTCAACAGAAAACGGAAACTTCTTGTCCGGCTTCGGTAAGTACAGTTCCGGGTTTGGCAACGGATCGCACAGACGTCTTCTGTCAAGCAAAGAAATAAAAAATGCCTCAGTCACAACGGGTATTCCCAAAACCAAGGTGAGAATAAGATCAACCGATAGCTTGGCACTTGAACTAACCATGTATCTCGCGTCGGCCAGCCGCGATGCAATCCTGCCCCCTATTGACAACACTTTCTGGCGAATACGTGACTTCTGCTTTTTTGTGTATCCGGAAATATAGAATGTTTGTTCGACGTATCGTACAACTATGGGAAATGCGTGAGAAACTGGATTTCGAACCTTTAACTCGGAAAAATCAGAATTCAGCGACGGGCCAACTTGTCCACAACCCTTTTCGGAAGGCGAAAGGTCTATCCCCTTATCAAATCGCGGAGACTCCACCGATGGCAGACTAGTGCAGAGCGTGATGACATCGCCATCGTGCAGCTCCGTCGGCGTCAGTTTGGAAACGGGCCGCTCATTCACAGAAGTTCCATATTTGCTACAGTCTACAATACTCAACCTGAAAAAATGATCCTTGTCGCACGACAGAGTCAACAAGGCATGCTTCCTTGAAATCCGAGAATCGAACCGAATTGTAATATCTGCGTCTAGAACTAGACGTTAATGTCCAAACTGGTCAGGAGTCAAAGTGATCTGGAGCGCTTATGTGCGCCGTACCCAGCCGGCCAATCGTGAAGGTTTCACATTCAAATAGATAGGACGTGAAGGCTAGGTTTCGGGACAGCCATCAATATAATCTGCTACGTGTCAAAAAAATAACTTCAACGTACACAACGGCTCGTTGTAGACGTGTATCGTCCACATTTCTGAGAGAAACCTGTCAGTCACTCCCTTATCAAGTCCGACGAAGAGGGGAACACAAAATATCTGACGCGACGTGTCAATTATAACCGCTTTTTCTGAGATCAAATACGTGTGCACACTGCAGATGATAAAGAGAAACGCAAATCCCGTGAACATCACATAGAACTGTCATTTTGAACATCGCTTAAGCTCAAAATCCAGCACACGCTAGAAAGCTCCTGATCTCAAAAGCATACCGAAAGTTCAATGAGACTGAACCTGACAGGCGACCACCCCCTGATGTTTTTAAACAGAGGGTGTTAGTGCTTATCTAATTCCAAAAAAAGCACAAAAATGTAGCTGTCAAAAAAATACGATAAACTCCTAAAAAATTTTCTAGATGCAGCACGGCGGATCCGTGAGGCTCAGTTTCTAAATCTAAATTCTATAGCAAGATTATCGGATTTTTCAATTTTACAAGCATTTCAGGACGTGTGTGAGCCAAAGTATCTCTTTGAGTAGAAGCCCTATTTGTTTAGTATAATAAAGTCGTAGGTTTTGTAATAGAGTTCAACAAGTTCTGGGGGCATGGAATTACGAAGCTTTTTTCGATTATGAGGCTGAGCGAGCCACCAAATAGCCGCGCCGGCGGCTGCGCCTCCTAAATGCGCTGCATGACCCAGTTGAATGTTAAAAATACGTGTCCAGGCACCGGTTAATCCGACTGAGTCGAACACTATGAGATATTTCAACAGAGTCAAGAGCGGAACTGGGACAAGAAAAAAGAGGAGACCATGATGATTTGGATAAGTGAGAGAAACAAAAGTAAAAATACTGTAAACATAGCCACTCGCGCCGAGGCTGGGACAAGGCCTTTTACGAAAAGTCGAAAACAAGTGGTCACAGAAGTTAGAGAAAACAGCACTAGAGACAACGGCAGCCAAAAAATATTCTCGGCCAAGTTCAGGGACAGCAGCTTGAGAAAAACTGTAGAAGGCTAATGTGTTGAAGATGAAATGAAACGATCCAGCATGAGAAAAAGCACTTGAATTGAGGTGAGTATTTTCGGTTAAGAAAAACACAAAGAGAGCAATTAATGTACCTTGTAAGAAGAGTTCGACATAGACCGGAGTTACAGGTATGAGTAAAATTTTTGAGCATGAATCGGGTGCTCAAGATGGGGAGCCTCCATAATAGAAAGATGGCTAATGTAAAAGAGGATGAGTTTGCGGCATTATACAATAATCATTTTTGCACAAATTCGAGTTATCATACCTGTGTTTATACCCACTAAAGAATAAATTACTGTTTCATAGAGCGTTAGATTTTCAAGTCGGGCAGATACACCTTCTTGAAGCAGCGCCTAAACGGGGGTGATACCGCCAATTTGTATTATGTGAAACGAATATAACCAGATGCGCGTTTAGAGGGACGGGATTGAGTTTGTTTACAATGACAGGTCGTATAAATGAAAGAGTTAGTACATAAGGTAAAGAAAAATCGTAAATTCAAAAGCTCATAAGCCGATCCCTGTTATTGAGCCAAAGGAGTGCAATCAATGTGCTAAACAAATTTGAATTCCTCTTAACGCACATACAAAAAAACCTTGATTATCTGAGTTCAATCTTCGAATGACGATCTCGTGGGCACGATTAGCATTTGATTGATGCAGCGTTTTAGTAAATTGAGACTTGTAACGTCTCCAGTTACGATGTAGAACATATCTGTGGACTCGGTAGTACTCTGCTGCCGTCCAAGAAGCGACAATCACACTGAAAGTGAACAATAACGGCTTAAAAATATTCCTTTCATTGTTCGCACTGACGACTATGAGACCCACAGGAAGAAAAAAAGCAATTAAAGCATGATGATGATCAGAATCAATAAAAAATATGAGATATTTAATAAGCAACTTTTCATACGTCTAAAATCTGCAGTCTTTTCTAAACCGGCAGATGCGAATTCCATCTGATTTGTGCACATCTGAATTTTCGATAGGGACCTGTATATGGTTTTACGAATTTTTGGTGGACGAGTATGTAATACAGTCGATTCGTACTGAGCGGCATAAAGAGAGTGCCGAGAAAGAGAAATGGTAATGTCATGAAGATGGCATGACCAACCAAGACATTTGGATGGAAATATCTGGTAGACACTCCATTTTGAACACAGTTTCACTCGAGAAGCGGCACGATTTGCTTTAAGGACGGCTGTAGATCGAAAAATCGAATTGAAGGATTGAAAGAAAGCCGAGTGAAACCTGGTCAAAAGACTTTCTTGGAGATACGAAGGGACCAGGCGTTTTACCATATCGAGAAAAAGAGAGAGGCCCTTGATCAGAAGGTGATACGAAGTCCACCCCGAAGGCAATAAGAGACAAAAATCAATTAAAAAAATCACAAAAAAATTATCAAAATAGGCATGAAAGTTTGAAGGCAAGAAATCCATCAGAACGAGAAGTGCCGTTGGTATCCGTAAAGGTTTCTGAGACGATAGATATGGAATCCGTGATCGATAGTGACAAAGAGCGGTAACGATACATAAGGCACAGGCATCGGTAATTGTGCTGTACATGTATAATAGGTTTCAGTTGTAGTCACAACTTTTCACATCCATATAGAGTCTATTCTTAATTCTATCATCTCATAAAGCATGGATACGAGATCAGTCAATTGATTAAACTAATAAACAGCTGACATTTTAATCGAAGTCTGTTTATCTTCGCAAACACCCAATTGTAGCCTTATGTTAGTACATGCCGCGTGCAAAATTGTATTTTTTACAAATGGACCTCTATTTCAGTTCTAAATACAGCGGGAGGTATCGCCAGTTCACAGGCTCACAATTCAGAAATGTATTCATTGATGTTGATATGGCACCAAATCAGCAAATAGGTCTTTTCAAACGATACATCGAGAAAACGCGACCACATTTTTGTCTCTGAATTGGTGATGTGTCATGCGAACGCTATCTTGCCAAGAAAATTACATACTGGATAGTGAGGACAGAAGGGTGTCTTGTCTCGCTTGGAAGAGACAGAATGTACGCGAACCACGAGAAAAGATACTCTTAGAGACATGAGTATACCATCTGTAAAAGCGACTTCATCGCTGTCACCTTGGGTACGCACGAAGATTTACCAGTCTCAGGTCGGTCGATACCAATGCCTTTGTGTAAACCGCTATCTTGTTTGTCCGCTTGTAATTTATTTGTGTTTGCATGATATATAGATTATTTTTAATGCCTTTCAGTCTTGCTTTTGTTTTGTGTTAGGCTGTCATCTGTTTCAATTTTTGATACCCCTCTATGGTTTGTATTCAGAGCTTTACCGCTCTGAGGCGCTGGTCGTTCTCGTTGCGCTTTAACCGCTCCAACTGAGCGATGTCTTTACGGTTCGCGCGAAAAGTCTGCTCGAAGGTATCTATTGAAGAACGGTGCACTTATCTTCGGGAATGGCCAATGAGAAAGGGGGCACAGCAATGCACCGCATATTGTCTCTCATACGATTAAATTGAAGCGAAAAAAGCCTTGATCTATGCGAATACGCTTTCAGTTGTAAAAATTGGGAGGAAACGTGTGTTTGTTGATATTTGAATGGACTGAGATGGCGTTCTGACTCACTGCTGGGAAGATTAGAGTATGAATTTGAGAGTTGGGATAAAAGTGGCGAATATAATTCAATCGGAGTAGTCGAAGACCATATATAGCGTTTGACTACATCCGAGGAGGGCGATGTATGGAGCAGATCGATGATCTGTAAAGTTCACACACAAAAAAGTGGTGTGGCGAGTTTTTTTTGCTTCATTTGAAGTCTCAATAACACAAACACAAACCAAATGTTTTTTTTTTACAGTTCTGGGGTACTGCTCCAAGTTCCAAGGTGTAGATAGAGTTTGGTACGGAACGCTGATTTTTGTGGAGCTTCTTTATTCGTTCTGCGCATCACTCTTTTCCGCCAGGAGTTCGTCCTGCTTACGAGATTTTTTTGTGTGTGGACGAAGGTGAGGTCATGAAGCATGGATGTACCCTTATCAGCTCGGTGGACATCGGTACATTACAGAAGTTTGAAGATGACAGGTTGTCGGATACTATGTTAGGAAAAGATGCCGCACCGAGTGACAAGGTGGATGAAGACTCTCGGAAAAATATGTATGGAAGGAGAAACGTTTATGACATTTTGTCTGGTGCATTTAGTGGTGGTATTACTAGGTTATTCATAGCTCCACTGGATGTCATCAAAATTCGGTTTCAGGTTCAGAGGAGGAATGTACCCGATAGGAGACAGGCGGCATATGTACCGAACTATTACTACAATTCCATTTTTCATTGTATCAAAACAGTTATAAAGAAAGAAGGGGCACTGGTACGCGCGGGTTGAGAGGAGAGATGTGTGGATCGGCCGGAGTGAGGATTGGCTTGTCGAAGCTCGCGTCCGAAGAAGAGATGATTGCGCGATTGGGGTAAGGTCAAATGAATCTTGTTTCAATAACGCAAAGATGGAGAGTGCAAAGGCGCCGACAATACGATCAGAAATGCAAAAATCTGGAATTCCGTACAACTTTTTTGATGACTTATTTTTTTTTTGACAGGCGTTTTGGCATGGAAATTTGCTGGCAGAATTATTATACATAACATATATTAGTTTTCAATTTGGGTTTTATCAGATTATACGAGATACGGCGCTGAATCTATTTCCGCAGGTTTCTGAAGAATCAAAATTGCAGGCTGCCTCTTCAAGGCATTTTTTTCATCGAGACAATTCTAATATAATGACGACGATATCTTTTTTAAGTGGGAGCCTTTCAGCGTTTTTATCGATTACGATTAGCTATCCGTTGGATTTGTTGAGGACCCGCTATGCAGTGCAATACCCGCCTGTATACACATCAATATTGGATACGTTTAGAAAGATTTACCAGAAAGAAAGGTGCAGGGGGTTGTACCACGGATGGAGTCTGACCGCGATGTCATTGGTGCCATCGATGGGTATTCAGTTTGGCGTATATGATCAGATCAAAAGGACGTGGTTCAGGGAAAAACAGGAAGATTTGTTTGGGCATGTTGTTTCTGGTTCTATTGCTGGAGTTGCAGCCAAGATATCTGTTCTTCCGCTGGATGTGTTGAAGAAGAGGGCCCAAACGTGGGGATTTAGGCAGAATAATGGAGCTTCGGTGGAAAGAGTTGGCGAAATACCTATGCCGAGTGTGAGGGAAATTGCTATGAACGTATACAAGTATGAGGGTATGAGGGCGTTTTACAAGGGAATGGTACCGTCTGTACTCAAGGCGTCTTTGGGTGCTGCATTGACGTTTGCCATTTATGAAGAAACAAAAAAAGTTTTGGCCAAATTTGAGTGAAAAAAATCAGGTTTTACTGGGTCACTTTCAAGTTCTGAAGAATTTTGATGGATTCTTCTGGAAGGGAATACGATTCATTGCTCAAGATATGCTCTGAAAATGACAGAAAAACGTCAGGCTGCTCCGAGGAATGAACGCGGACACGAGCGATCAGATAGATGATTGGAATAAGAAAGGCACGAGAGAAGGGAGGTGAGATGATATCAAGAAGACACGTTAGGAAGTGTCTTGTTAGAGAAGGATCTATGGTTGGGGCCCATTTTTCTATTTGCGAGATGACAGGCATGACGTATCCACATTCCACCAGATAGACAAGAGTCTCGACCATCAGTTTTTTGAGGTTCAAGGCGTCTAGAGGTCCGAGTGAGGGATCAGTTTCAAACCCCGAAATCAAGACTTGAAGTGCCTCGAAGCGTTGAAGGGGATGTGTGGCAACGATTTCTCGCCATATGGCCAATTGTGTGGACAGTGACTTAGTATTCCAGGAGGTTGCGAGTCGATCTGGATCAGAGATGTTGACGCGGATCCAATGCAAGACGCCGATACTGATAACGGGATGGGGTAGAAATTCTAGAATTTGATCAGATGGTGAACCAGCAAGTTCGAATCCAAAGTAATTTTTTTGGCAGATGGCTTGTACTACGTTGATAGATGAAGCGACCGCGTCAACTGTATCATTCATGCCGTTAAAGAAACTGATGTCAGGAACCTCGGAGGAACGAAAGGTCACCGATCTCGGGTCTTTCGAGCAAGATGCATAAGCAAGAATCCAACAGTAATAATAAACAAAATCAGGAGAAACTTGTTTTATCGGATCAAACAATTCGACCACAAGTTTCCGAAGCAAATTTTGATCTCGAAGATATTCAACTGGTGGCGGTAATGCAGACTCTAAAGAATAATTTGAAAAAGAGGACGATAACTTCTCCGAATACGCCTGATACAGCTTTCTGACATCTGCGGAACTAGGTGTCTCGCTGAGCAAAATGGCCTGAATGCTCGAATGTACAACGGAGTAATCATGGATATTCAATAAATGAAACTTGATTCCCTGAGCTATCTGAGCTATTTCCGAACTCATACCAGATCCATCATCGTCCTCTTCCCAGCCTCTAGACCTTCTAATCTCATCCAATTGCTGAGCTATACGCTTCACTCGGTGACCACCCGGTCTGTCAAATAAACTATACAAAATAGCGTGTGTATACAAAAACGTATGCTCCGCATGATCGCATAACTTGGAAAATCTGGTCAATCTTTCTGTTAATTCGCTCTCACTTTCAGCTTCCAATGCCTTCCTAATAGTGTTCATCATAAGCCTATTATACACGCTAAAATAAGTCGCCGCCAGCGGCAAAGAGGCGATCTCGTCGTCGTAACCTGTCAAAGATATTCTTTGAATCCCAAAATTCAAAAATAAACAATCGCGATTCTTCTCACTCAATTGATACAATAAGTGCCTCCACTTGGGCTTCTCTATCATATCCACCAACCATCCGGGCCATAGCTTTTAAAAAACCGTCAAAATCGCTGGTATGCGTAAACAACACCGTCGACCCCCTCCATCGGCACGTACATCCGATTCAAAAATCTTGTCAACTTTGTTGGCGTCGAATCTGTTAATGATTGACTCTTTTATGCGGTCTTCCACCATATCCGTTATCTCCTCCGCATTCGTCCCCGTCAACATCAGCCAATGCACCAACAGTCTACACATTTCTGGATAACCTCTGTAAGATTCGCTGAGATAGCTGATCACTTGATGTGGCGTTCCTCCAAGCTGAATGAACCTCTTCAAATGGTCAAACACGTCGAGCTCTAATATGCCATCTATTTGCTGCAATGCATTCCCAGCTTCTGTGAGCCCAGATCGCTCGCTCGAAACCCGCTCCGTCTGATTAGATGAAGGAAGCGAAACCGATGCCGATCCTTCATCAGCTTCACGCCCCTCATAGTTGTTATTCATGTTGTAAAGCCCTGAAGCACTTCCCTCTTCAGGCCGAAGAACAACAAACAGCCAACGAAATGAACCAAAATGTGTGCACTTGAGAAAAACATGAAAATACTACTTTTCATACCAACCCTCTCACACACATGTCCCCCAACAATTTTTTTTTTATCGCAATTTAACTGTATCATGCTGTCCAGACCTGTCAACTGTGTGCGTCTCTTAAACTCTCGTCAAATCACTCTAATCCCTTTAGCTCTTTGCACTCCCGGAATCGGGTGCATGCCAGCAATGCTCAAATACGCTCCATAAAATCTCAGACGCCCTTCAAGCGCCTTTGCAGGGGCTATTGTCGGAAAATGCAGTAAAAGACCTCTTTCAGCCGAATTGCTGTGGATACGCGGACAGAACCACAAATTTTTTTTTGGCAGCCACAATCACACAATTTCTCTTCTAAAAAAAATCATAACAATTAACTGATATATGCGGCACACGGAGAATGAATGCTCGACTGCTTTGTCGGTCCCTGCCAGCGCCTGCCAAATATCCCACACTTCGCAGGCCACCACTCGTCCTGCCTCTTCGCACGGACAAATACAAACTGACGCGACCCCCCTTGGCACTCGAAATCTGAACCTAGTCGGTTCTGTTCTACCAACTCTTATCAAGATGTGCATGACCAATGTTCCCCACTCTGCTCAGACTCTGAAGAATGCTCGACGGAAAATGAGGATATCAGACGTCTTGTCGAGCAACAGTCCAAAGCGTTTGCCGCACGTCGTAAATTAGACCCTACGATAGCTAACGATCCAATGAGCGTTATCAGAGAATTAAGTGCTTCAACCGAACACACCAAACTCATCTCAGACCCCGAAGAAGCTCTGCGCGAGATGTCCGATAAATTGGTCAAAAAATATATCCCATTCAACGATACTTGCCACGCGAAAAACATGTTCAACTTTCTGTTGTTCGAATTCGCTAAAAAAGACCGGATCGATTTCGTCCAAGAAATGTTTAGACAGATGGAATCTTACAATATCAAACCTGATAAACATACTTTCTCTATACTGGTGTGGGCCTACGGCAAAAAGCCTCACCTCAACCTGCTAAGCAAAACCCTGCACCAAATGACCCAAACAACTGGGATAGACTTATTTGCATTCCACACATATATTTGCAGTCAGGCCAAAACTGGACGTACTTGCAACGCCGAAGACATCTTCTGTCTAATGCGCCAACACCACGTTTTCGAAAACACAGAAACCTGCAATATCCTCTTGACCACTTATCATAGAGCAAAACAAATGTCGCCCATCGAGCTGTCAGAAAAAGTCTGGCAGTGGATGACAAAATACGCCATAAAACCTAATACAAATACTTTCAGCTCTATGATCGACTGCTCCGAAACAAACATCCATAGAGCAAAACATTTCTACGACCTCCACCTATCAGAACAACGCGACAGCAAACAACCAAACGAAATAGTGTTGGCGAGCATGCTCAAATGCTATGCTAGAGCCAAACTTAACGAAGACGGCCTTTCGTTCCTCAGGGAAATTCTAAACAACAACCCCACCTATCGAATCACCCCTGGAATCACCGCTGCGCTATTTGCTTTGAAAATCAACACTCATCCAGAAAAAGCATATGATGACTTATATCAATACCTAAAAGTGCATTCTCTAAATAACAGGAAATTGCCTTGGTCATTCGCAAGGCAAATCACCGAATCCATCAGGGGTATTCCAGATGCGAGCTTACCTGAGAACCAACAAGAAATCAAGAGATGGGAAATTGAAGAAGGTAAATGGATAAGTCCTGTGATGTTGGAAGAATTCAAAATGCAAGTGCTCAAATGGAAAATAACTTACGTACCAAAAACTTCCTCTGAATAATGATTCCGACTCTCTGTACCTGCCTTATGACTCAACACAGCGTCCCATCATAGGCGATGAGTCAGTCTAGACTTTGTCTGCTCTATATTCTGATAGTAAAATTATCAAAAACAACACATCATCTGTTCAACTGTACAAAACGTTGTAAATTTGTACATGTATATATGTATTCAAAAATCCGGGCAAATGCCAAACGTATCGAACCATATCAAATAAATGAACCACATTGCATATATCGCGCTCGTTGTTAAGTTCCACATGCTCTTTCCCCAAAACACCACGCTCTTTTCTTTTGCAACTATTGCGCCTCTATTTTCTACTTGAGGCCTTGTGGTTTGGTTCAAATACCTTAATTGACGCTTTGGAGATGCAAAATTTTTTGAGAAAAGGCAGCTGTCTTATTTCAAACCTTTCTTATTTTCATTGAAGATTACACCGCTAAAAAACGATGAAATCATAAAATCAAACGGAATAACGCCAAAATACATAAATTGTTCGAATTTAAAAAATAGATGAAATAGTAAAAGAGTGCCTTTTATAAAAGGATTTTGTTGTGGAATTAGTCTCTGAAAGTCCTTCTGCTCTAATTTTTTGAAGAATTATCGTGTCATAACAGCTAATCTGTAAAGGAAAGCCAAGTGGAAAGCTTAGCCTTAGCTTTCTCTAAAATGAACTTTCCTTCTTTGTATTTTTGGTCCTCTTCATATGCAATTTCCTTAAAAAAAAATCAGTGCCAACCTTGTACCAAAAATCAATATGAGAATACAGCCCCCTTCATACGTATTTCCATCCCAACGTCTCCTGACAGCTTTTACAGTATATGTCCGCAACTTCATGATGACCTGTGCGCAGTAATCGCTTCTCAACCCCTCCAGTACAAACATTAACTCTAAACCGAGTAAAACCACATGAGCACACAAAATTTTTTGACTATGCACAAAACCTTCATGCTGTGACATGCTCTTTTTTTGATTTTCAGACGTACACATCTCTGAAAAGGTAAGCAGGGCCATTAACGCCTTGGAATTGCTTTCAACAGTACACAACGTCAGCTAAATTTACTCGTTAACAGTCAGGCTGAACTATTGGAAAACGCTCATTTACCTTAGAAATGATGTCATTTTTATCAGCTAGATGAACTTTGCAGGTATAACAGACATAGATGTTTTTCTCGGAAAAGTACTTTAAATACAGCCTTCCCATTGTAAAAGAATTCAATTATCTATAAAAAAGTTGAGCATAAAAAGCATTTAAAAAATGCTTTCCAAGTTATAAAGTGAGTTTGTATTTTTGCTGAATTATACACACAGATTCGAGATAGATACTCAAGATAATTGTTAATTTGAGAAATCCATCTAGGCGCCAATGATTTACCGTAGACAAGTATTTGCAACAACGAAGTAAGACTTGATAAAATCTGATGATATTTCTCTCGTATGACACGCACAATAAATTCTCACTTCTCTGGCTCTCGAAATTCGAATTTGACACGCCTTACACGCCTCTTGTGAAATTTGTGCATCTAATCAGCTAGCAAATCCTATTCAAAATCCCAGGCTCGACAGAATACACTATGTGTGTACAGAATGACAAAATATAATTCTGACCTCGTTGATGCTCAATTTTTTGTTTTACAGCTGCTCAGCGTAGAGGAGAGTGTTCCTACTAGCCTTTCTGACGCTTACTCCATTCTGTAGAGAAAAAGTTGAATTTTTTTTGCACATTTTATCAGTGATCTAAAAGAGAGTGAGTGTTTTATTAAACGAAATAAACACCTATAAATTCGCTCGATCTTGTGCGGATACTTCAACACTGGAACCGCGAACAAATTAAACACAGAAAATTTGCTGTGTAATTCAGAGATGGTAACGTATTTTTTAATAATTGACGGCATTATTCCAAGTGCTATTTTTGCATATCGTAAAAATGCCCGGCCATTCGAGTTATTGGGATTTTTACTACTAGTAATGTGCGGAAAGCAATTGACAATGTTCGTCCCTAACACACCTGGTTTCTGTGATGCAAAATTTTCAGCAACGCGTTGCTCCTCACCTGTGAACCACATTCTCGCTGAACCTGCAATGATCGTAAATGAGCTTAAAACGAAACTAAGCTTACAATTTCTTTGAGTTTGTGTACAACAAATAAAACGTATAGATTTTACAATCAGCACGTACATATTACGAGCGAACGGGCGCCCCTTCTGAAAAATATATCTCGGCCAGAGGTACTCGACAATAGAGTTTATAAAAATGCTAAACTTCCAACAGTTATCTAAAAGAGCCACAATTTCAAACGTTGAATTTCTTTTTCGGCGTTTATTCAAAATATGATGGTGAGTGTGCAACAGAAACAGCCCTTATGTATTTTTCGTGCAAATTCGAAAGCACATAATCTAATTTGTATTCAGCATCTGGTGAATTCTTTTAAGTTTAGCTGGAGCCAATAAAGGCCTTCTATTATATTGCTTCACCGACTTGGACTCTAAGAGAATTTTGTTGTAAACACTTAGAAATGCTCCGATTAAGTCTTCTTGGCTTAAGGGTGTAACAATTAATTCGTCTATATCCTGTGTTGAGAGTTCTCCTTCCTCCGGAAGGTAGCCCTTTTTATTCAGTTGAGTATTTATACGTCCCTTCAGTTTACCAACTGTCTCACGCGTGGCACGCAAAGTGGCCTCATTGACAACCAATCGGAGGTCTGAACAGTTGAACCCTTCTGTGGCTTCAGACAAAATGTCCAATAAATCATTCCACTGCTCTAATTTAATGTCAGGAACTTCTTTTAGATAAAATGCGAGCAAGTCGCGACGACTGAGCTTGTCAGGTAGTGTCATTTTAATAATTCGATCAAAACGACCACTACGAGTCAAGGCACTATCGACGGCATTTAAGTAATTCGTCGCACCAATGACAATGACATTGTCGTAGCGCTGAATTCCATCCATGCACGTAAGGAGTTGAGAGAGTGTAGCATGTCTAGAGTCTGAGTAAACACTTTCGCGATTGCCAAAAGCATCGATCTCATCTAAAAAAATAATGCTTATCTTTTTGTTTTTAAATGAATTCTCAACTTTTAAATTGTCGATGTCTTCTAATATACCTTCTGACTGGTTGAACCAGCCAGAGGAACTTTTTTCGACCTCTCCATTTTCAGCCGCCTTTTTAGCCTTATCGAATAGAGCGCGGATTTTCTTGGGACCACTTCCAAGATAGATTTCATCCATCTGGAGAAGCAGCGCTAACAATAGAAGACGTTAATTTTTTTGACAACTTCAAGAACGACTAGCAAGCTTCGGATGATAGAAAGTTCTGTAAACAGATAACATACCAAAAACACACTTCAATCGTCATGTACCGCGTCCACCCTCCGTCCTTCTAAAGAATTCAGACTATTTTCAATACATACGCATAAAAAAAGTGGGCATTTACAATGTTCGCTAACATCTTGCCAAAATAAGTCTTCCCTGTTCCGGGATCTCCGTATAGTAGTAAACTGAGAAACGTCAGATGTGTCCTGCTCAACTTCGCATCCACACTTCCATTGTGCATGCCACACACATAAATTATAACCTACCCTTTAGGTATCTTCGATCCATAGCGTCGAAATACATTTGGAAATCGAATCATGTCGATAAAATCTTCACATTCTAAATAATAATCCGGGTGTCAGACATTATATATATCTACCTATGCTGACAGTCTACTAGCTATTTAATTTTGCCGTAAATTAAGGACACGATATTCTCGTACCTGGCGGAAGGTGTCCAGCCCAATAGGCATCTAAGTTATAAGCCAAAGAGTCTGGATCTAGACCGTTTTCTTCTATAGCTTCGCTGGTATCGTATTTCGCCTTCTCAGCCTTCTTTTTCACAAAGTACCAAATCGTTCCCAACGAGATTGCGTATGCAGCCCAGGTAGCAAATTCACTGCGCATCGTCATTCGAAAGACGAGATTATTCAGTCACCAATACTCGTAATAATAGTAGGGCTAGTTTAGGTGCTGCCAATGATTAATTAAATGATACACAAAAAACAATTTTACCTGGTAAAAAATAATGTTGACCAGAAAGAGTTCCATATTTTGTATTAAGCCTGTTTTTGTAAAATTTGCATTCTTTTTGCAGGTGTGTGGGTATGGTGGAATTAAGGTACCATTGATTGTACGTAGATATAGGAGAGTTCAGCTATCATACAAACAAACCAGATTCACGGGCCACTGTAAGCTGAAGTTCGTCTTGATAGCGTGTTCACTTGTGCGCTGCCTTGAATTCAAAAATATGAGTATTTTTCACACATAACTTATGGATTCGAAGATGGTATTCATCGAAGGCCAAGCCTATACTTACGTAATGAGAAACCAATTTAATCCTTATTTCGCCGTGTCAAGGACCTGTTAATTAGCAGTTACGATGAATTTTTTATCTCAATTAGAAGTATGTGTAGAGCAAGTATTCCCTCCAGTGTCAACAACTTGTCTTGCATAATCGTTTGCGCTTCTTTTATCAGTCGTATAGAGCTGATTGGCGAGGCTTCTTTTGGTTTGCACTTTTTAGCGTTGTCCTGCTATAAAATGCAAGGCAGTTACTATAAAAAGAAAAATGAATGAGGATTAACTGTTTTTTTTAAGGAATTCAAACGAGAATTGGATAACAAGCAAGACAAAGTTATTGAAGATATTACCAAACTTTTCGTCGGCTCGGACAAATCGGTAGTTAACGTTCATGATCAAAATTTAACTCCGAATCAATTTACGGAGGTCTTTGACTCAATCCGAAGTGATCGATCTGTAAGAAAACTTATTTTGAGCAGGAACAAAATCTGCTATCAAGTCGCTTTACAATTGGTCGTTTTGCTTCTGGAGAACCAATACATCAGATATTTAGATCTGTCATATTGCAATTTAAATGATAAAAAGATGAAGACCATTATGTTTGGTTTAGAATGTAGAAAAGTGCCTCTCACACAGCTTCTGCTCAGTGGAAACACGTTAAGTCCGGAAATTGAGGACAGAGCGCTGAGCTTGACGAGAGGCACCTCTGGCTCCAACGCCATGTCCATACAAAAAGATGGACATGATATTATCAATGAGCTAGTAGTCAGGAATTCGTTACTCAGGGATATGCTGCAAAACTTCTCCGATCAAGAACACAAAAAAAAACATGAAGGAAGGAAAAAGATCAAGGATATGATAAAACACAAAAAAGTTACAATCGACATAACCAATTTCCAAGTAAAAAGTATGAAGGTCAGAGGCCCTACATCTGGCTCTCCATTCAGTATTTTTCTATGCAACGTGGATGGATGGCAATGCTGTATGAAAGAGATGAGTCTAGAAGGTGTGTCTGAAGGAGATGTTCGAGTTTTTTTAGGAGAAATCGAGATATTAGAAAAAGTTCCGTACCATAAAAACATTGTCAGATATCTGTTTCACCAGAGAACACAAACTACGCTGAGACTCTTCATTAGCTGGTATCAGATGTCGCTCAAAGACGTAATAGAGTACAGAAAGGCAAAAATACTGTGCGGAGAAGGTACATATTTTCACCCTCGAACCATCGCAAAAATTGCTTTCAGCATAGCAAATGGACTTGAATTTTTGCAAAAACATAATATCGTACACAGAGACTTGAAGGTACTGTCGAAACGAGTTCCAATTCTACAAAGGGATGGCGAATTCTCACCATTTTTTTAGCCAGAGAATATATTGTGTAATCTGGACGCCGATAACTCTATATTCAACCTCGCCATCACTGATTTCCACTCAGCCAAGCGTATCACGAAAAAAAATAAAACGATAATAGGGACGCCGTCTTATATGAGCCCAGAAGTTCTTTCTAGCGACAACGTCGTATCTTACACCAGAAAGGTTGACAGTACGTTTTCTGCATTGAATACTTTTTTTCTTCGTTGATCTTTCTATTTATGCTTCATTACATAAGTTTGGGGTATAGGTATGGTGCTCTATGAGATGATCACGCTTATGGTTCCGTATGAAGACGAGGACTTTTCGAATGTAAAAAAACTGATTTTGACTGGGAAGCACCCATCCATGCATCATGTACGCTATGCGCATTGACAAGTTTCGTCGAGAGACGATTTCTGCAATTCTCTCATATTTTTTTTTTGTGCAGATTTCGCCGATTTACAACCCTCTGCTACAAATTTTTAAAGAGTGCAGCCAGCTGGACCCAAGTCAGCGTCCGGACGTAGTGAGGGTGAAAGAAATGCTGCTTCAGGCTATACATGATTACGACGTAGGGGTGTACTCTCTATGAAGTACTCGCTACAAAAAATAAACTCCAACTTAGTGGTGTGACTCGAAGGTTGTCATACCCCTGTGTGCCAGACGCCTTCTTTTTTGTTGTTTTCTGTGCAGAGTTTCTAAATTGTTGGATTCGAAGGGCGCGGCGAATGACGGTAAGTTCGAGGCGTGACGGTTTTGGCGATACAGCGGAGCGGAGACGTTTGAGCGAACCGAGGGCTTGAGATTGCGACAGGCGCGGACAGACGGTTCGGTTGATGTGAATTTTGTGTGTATCTGGCGTTTAGTATGAAGGTGGTAAGTGTAGTTACAAAGTTTGTGCGCGTATCGGTGTTTTTTGTGTATTTGTGTAAAAAAGTTCGCACGGAAATCTGAGCTGTGAAATGGCGCATGGAATAGCTGTCTGGTTGATTATCGTTTTGTGCAGTAATACGCGGGTATGGTGCGATGAGGATCGCGCGAATTGTACTAGATGTGTACTGAACACGAAGGAAGGGATGCGTATGGGAAAGAGATATTTGGAGATTCAGGGATTTATTTTTTTGGCGATAAATGTTCTTACTTTGTATCATTGATAGAGAATATGGATGGACGTAGAGGTCGGGGTGACTTATACGCTTTGGGGGGGTTTTCGTACTCTGTCAACGAAAGTGAATCAAGCAAATATTTACACATGAATTTGCATAAAGCAATTGCGCTGGGTATGCACACCTGAATGCTCGCGAAAACTCAATGGGAAAGTTTAGGATTCCCTATAATAGATTTTTCCTGACTGGTCGACATTTCTTTCTTTGCAGAGAAGTTGAGCAAGTTCAGGAACAAAGTTGTTCGGTGGGCTAAAGAATTTTTCGATGTTAATTCGTCGAAGATAGAGATTGACGGATTGGATGCATTTCGAGACGGCTTGGCATTTCTTTATTTCATTCACTACTATGACGAATCGCTGATTGACGTCGAGGCCTTCGATACGTCGGATAGCTACAGGGTGCTCGAGTCCGCGTTCAGCTTGGCCGAGGAGTACTTGGACATCCCGAATATTCTTTGCCCCCAAGATGTCATTTCGAGCACCAATGAACAGAGCTTGGTGTTGTATATCTATCTTTACAAAATCAAGTTCGACTTGAAGAGTGCAGGATCGGGGGACCGCGAGTTCGAGTCGAGCCATCGGATGGCGGACCTGAAGCAGATTTTGTCCAAGAAGGTAGAATCTGTAAGATCACTTATGGACCTGCTGACGCACGAGCAACAACGTCTCATCTCGCTACTGAGACAGGACGAACTTTACAAAGAGAAGATCCATTACGAGAAGCACTTAGCGTCGATGAACAGAAAGGTCGAAAAAAACATCGAAATATGCTCGGAGCTGCAAAAGCAGAACGACGCACTGAAGCAACAGAACAGCTTGCTGCTGAAGAATATCGACATTTTGCAGAAGAAGCTGAGTCAGGAAGTCCGCAAGAAAAAAGAGGCGAAAAAATTGTCGGTCACGAAGGAGTCGGTGAAATCATTTTTAGAATTGCTGATGAGCGAAAATTTGAGTGGTTATCTAAATAAATACGAGAAAGGTGTATTCGGACTGACGGATACACAAAGTTGAGAGCACGAGACATAGGGCGGCCCGCATATAGAGAAGTGGGTTTTACGCCGTAAAGACGTACGCATTTCTTCGAATGACAAAAAAAAAACGCGGAACAGCAGTTTATTGCGGAATGTGTTCGCGATATGGCGAAAAACTGGGGCATGTATGGGAGGATATATTTTTTTAGCATTTTTAAACAATTTAACGGTATCGAAGCAAGGATAGCGTGTTGCGTCTGAGCCAAGAGGCGCGCTTGCTTGGTCTGCTCTTCGAGTATCGTTTTCCTTTGCCGATTAGCCCGCGCGACTTGCGCCCGGCTGCGGTGAGGCCGCGGCATTCTCGTCTTTTGTGCACGCTTCGACAGATCCAATTAATGCGGGGATCGTTCCTAATAGCGGAGTGGTTGGGATCGACCAAAATGACCTCGTAATACTTATATACGGAATCTTGGTTGATCCAATACGAGTTCAAAACGCGTAAGTTGGTGCAGACGCGTCCCACTCGGCACTCGCCAATAACGCGAAGAGAGCGTTGATTTTTCAATTTGTAGATACCGTGCGTGGACGGCTTACCGCAAACGATGTTGTGTCTGACTGGTTTTTTGCGGCCACCGCGGCGGACGCGAATCCTGTATATGACATATCCCTGCTTGGCCTTGTATCCCAATTTTCGAGCCTTATCGGGTCGAGTAGGGCGAGGGCACCGATAAATCGTTGGGAGCTGGCGATACTCCCAGGCACGAATTCGGAACAAAAATCGCATCACATCGGACTGTTTTTTCCTCCATAGCTCCTCAAGATATTTATAGGCACCTTAAAAAATTTTTCTTTGTAAGCGCAACACACACCCTACACGCGCATGGCACCCTTTGAACCTTCCGAAAACGCACCCATCGGTGAGAGAAGACAGGATTCAATCTACAAGGCCTTAAAAGAAGCTGAGAAAATAACAGATGTGAGCAAGACATGTTGCAACTGCGCGCGATCACAGATCTCGTGCACTAGCAAGGAAGCGCCCAGCGAAGCATCGACCCACACACCGTAGCAATGAAAGACGAACAAAACATGCCGACACACGTACAAAGCCTAGACTGGTCGATGATAGAGATTCGACGCAGAAAAAAAAACTTTTTTTTTTTTTTAATCGCGTACTTCGCTCTCCTAACTTACCAACAACTCCTTTCCGAGAACAAATATTCCATTACAGCGATTTGTTTGTACCATTTTTTTCTATTTCTCAGTTGTTTATCCCCGCCTCGCATATCGACTCATCTCTGAGACTCTAGCATGCCCGCGTACTGTCTTCATCTAAAGAAGCATCGCCCGCGCCGAACTAGAAACCCCCTCCCTCACTTAACTTCATGGTACGCCGGATCTCAAATACTAAATTTTTCGGAACTACCTTTTCCAATATCCCGTTTTAATCTCAATCTATGCGCAGCTCCCAAATTACACCAGGGGCTTCTTACTACGAATTCTTATATCTATAGCATATCTCTATTACACCTTTTGGCTATGCTTCGTTCCCTTTATCGACGAGGACCAGCCAATTCGAAAACTGTTCCCGCCACAAAAATACGCCATCATTCTTCCTCTGATACCCCTACTGCTCCTGATGACAGCCGTGTGCACGTTCGTAGGACTCGTAATGATATACAACAATACCTAGCTGCCAGCACGCGAGACACATGCAGGCATGCGAGCAACATTCGACATATCGGCCGCGTCCGTATGTCTCCAGAGATCTCTGTTCGTTCAACGTGGCTATAAATATAAAAAATCATTCTACCACCCCCCTTCCATGGGATATACGAAATAACCTCTTTTTCTCAAAGTTTCAATAATCTCTGACCTGTCAAATTGACCTTCTATTGTAACGGTTTCATTTTTTGTGTCTAGATTGATTTTTCGAATGCCTGCTTGTTTGATTTTCAGCTCCGCCAGGATTTCTCGAACATCTTCGAACATGTAGTGTTGTCCCATCATTCCTCTTATAGATAGCTCAAGGTCGGCTGAAGCCTGCTCAGTCGACTTGACGCGTTTTGCAGAGCTCAGTTCGGACATTACCTTTTTTCTTAGACTTTCTGTCCTTCGACGAGCGCGCGCGGGATGGAAGAGCGCCTGATTACCCTTTCCACGATCCTCGGGCGAGATAAGGCTGGTACAGCTACCGAGACGCCAACGAAAAATGGTGTGCACGTTTTGAAAATTTTTTTTTTCGCCGCTTTGGAAAGACGTGTCTGTTCGGAAGTTTTGCGACTTTGTGCGCGAACGGTCCGCGGTGAAAAAAGTGCGCGTCAATCCGATTAGAGAGTAGAGGTGTATATCGCTCAGTGCTCGCTCAGTGCTCGCTTGGCCACGCCGAGTTTTTGGTTGAAACTTTCCATGAGTTCCGCGGCGTCCGTTTGTCGGGCGTCTTCGGCTGGAAACAACGCCTGGGCAGCGAGTTCAGGGCGGACGGTGTTCATGACGGTCAACAGAAGCGCTTCGAGCACATTTTTTGTGTGTGCCGAATCGTCATCCTCAATCAGAGACAGACGCGAAAATAGCGACGAAACAGCGTCCGAATCGAAATTCACAAAAACGGCTGTAAGGAGGAGTTTCAGGAACAACATGACCATTGGCGTTGCGTTCGAAAGGTCTAGGCGCCTTACGACGGACAGAGTTAAAGCCTGGTTGCCCAAGAGGTAAGCGTATAATTTGGCCAAGTTGGAAACGGATAGAGTTGGATGGGAATCAAGAGACTTTGACATGTCCCAAAAACAGCATCTGAAATAAAATTTGACAGATTTGTCGAAAGAACACAGTTTGTGGGCCAATAATGCATAATAGGGGTTGTATCTCCTCTCGTACATGCAGCAATGTACCAGAACGCTGGCCACGTCTTGATAGAACTGCTTGGTGGTATAAATGCGCATAAGTTTCTCAAACGCATCCATGTAATCCTCGCTGGTGAGCAAAATGGTAAATATACATTTCCTCGATTCTGTGTTGATGTGGTGAGTTCTCGCGAGCGTGAGAACGCGCTTGATATCCGAATCAGAGGATTGGAGAGCATCCGAGTCAACGTGACCGCCGTCCTTAACGTTTTGAAGGTGACTGGGAGTTTGAAAGGTGGATCCGATCAACCAGCTCCTTCCCTTCTTTTCTTCGTATAGGAGATGTTCCCAAGAAATTTGAATCGGTTCAGGTACAGGTGCGGACTTTTTGAACCGTTGTTTGAAATACTGCTTGATGAGTTGACTCAAACGAGCAGTTTGATCGGTGTTCATTTTTTTGAAATTGGATAAGCTTTCTATGATGAACTGAACGCGTTTAGAATAATTCCCTCGGTTTCCAGAAGGCTCGGTCACTGAGTTGACTTCGCCGATTCGGGCGTTTTCCTCTCTCCATTCGTCCGAGACCTGCTTAACGAGTCTCTCTATTTCTCGAGGCGCGGTAGGATCCGCCTTTCGCAGTCGACTACCGACGTTTTGAATAAGCAACAGCAGCAAATCCACGTTCGACTCGTTCATTGAATGGACCAAATGACGAATAAATTGACAAACTGTTGAAAAATGTACCAAGTCAAATTGGTACAAATAACTAAACACAAGAATCAAATTTCTGCACACCGACGTATCATCGTGATCAAGATGCCACTGGAATTCCCTAGACACTTGTTCTAAGAAGTGACCGCCAACGTCGGCGCCCAAAATAAGGTGCAAAGAAGAAACAAGCCCCGCATAAACGAGAGCAAATGAAAAGTCGTGATGCGCGCCTTGAGCTGTTTTCACACGCAAGACGCACTCATCCAAGAAATACCTGGCTAACAACTGATTAACTTGCTTGCGAGGATACCGAAAATAAAAAGACTCGACGCTCTCTAGCGTGGATATCATATTGCTCTCTGATAAGCGATTGATGTTTCCACGTAACTCCCTTACCAACTCCTCCGGGTAATCGCTCAAATTAATAAGCGTAACGCGCAACGTGTCCAAATCTCTCTTCGTGTCTGAAGTATTGTTCATGTTGTCGGAAGAATCCACAGCGCCATCAAAGGAAGACCAACTCTCTCCGTAAATTTCCTTCTGGTCTCTTCGCTTTCTGTTCTTGTTCTTCGATGCGTCCGCCTCTTCATCAACACAAATCCCGTCCAGCAAAGAATCCAAGCCGTCATCCACGTCATCCATTCGACCCTTGCTTATTCCCAGCTTCTTTTCCAGCCACTTCAACCGAGCGTCTTCTATCTCCACCTTCTTTCTCTTGGCCTTCGCGATCATCTCCTCCCCCTCCTGCTCGGGCCCAGACTCAGCCGCGTCGGATTCAGTCGCGTCGGATTCAGTCGCGTCGGATTCAGTCGCGTCGGACTCATACGTGTCACTCCCAGACACCTCTTCCAACGACCCCTTCCTGCGGAATCTCATCTTCAAAAAAAAAAGTAAACACCAACACTCAGAAAAAACGTCTCACACAAACACAACTCGGACGAAACACCCCTGCACGCGCCTTTTCGCGCGGTAAAACGACGCGCCGTTTCGCGTTTTCTCAAACTCCACAGAATAAAGAGAGGCCTACCTTCCTCAGCTGGTGCAGCTGCTTCTTCTGTTTTTTAACCAGCTTTGCCATCTTGCGCTTCTCTTTTCTAGTAGATATCTTTTTCGAGTACGCCAGGTACTTCATCCGGTCGTCACCCGCCGCCACCTTGTTGAACCTAGAGGTGCGCCGACTGGGTCCGCGAGACCTCCCCTTCTCTATGTTTGCGCCATTCTGGCCCCTGTCAAACCCCGTGTGGCTCTCCGTTGAACGAGCTCGGCTGCGCGCAGACATCTAGAAAAAAGCAGCCTCTCACAGCAGATGTTTTTTTTTTTCTCATAATTTTGTACCCTCTCTTTTACTGCCTTCTCTCAATCTCTCTTCGTATTTCGGACTGTCGCAAATACCCTTTTGCTAATTCCGCATCCTATACCTAAACTTTAATGGTTTATAGAGCATGCGTACTTCGTTTCTGCTGGACTGCGGCATCATGTGCCTCTTCTTGGGCACCTCCGCTCTGCTGGCGATAGTCGCCTTGGTATCCCCATGGTACAACAAAGACCCTACTCAAAACAATCTCCCCTCGTCGACTCCCCGCGACGCTGCCCCACTTACGACTCTTAAGGTTTTTTTCTGTCAGAATGAACGGAAGAGTAGCCGAAGTTTGTAAGTGGTACTTCTACGGCGTGGACACGGTCAAACTTGTAAACTACATCCCCCTGGTCAGAATATTCGTATGTACTCCCTTCAAGAGGCAGTCTAAATCGCATAGCGAACGTCGAAAAATAACGCAGATCTAGGAACCATGGAATAGCTTAAACCAGACAACCATCGAAAGACTAATGTGCATATCATACGCACTGAATGCATCCGCCCTGTGCGTTATGTTGGCAGAATTTGTATGGGTCATGTTTCTGATCGCCAAAAGAAAAAAATACGTTCCGAAAAAGTGGAGCCAGTTTTCTCGATTGTCATTGATCGGATTTTCTCTGTGCGTGCTTCTTCTGCAGACAACAGCAACGCTGTATTTTCTTCGAATCACGGCGCTGGGTACAGCAACCGAAGGAAAGTACCATTTCAAGACTTTCTTTGGCACCTCAATAGATGGCGTACTCATCCACCGATGGGGGCCAGACCTAGGATGGCATGCGTCGCTCGCATCCTCCTTGCTGCTGCTTCTGGGCTTCCTGTTCTCCTTTCAAGTGCATCATCGCGCATCCATGGTAAAAACCACAACGGCTCAAGATCGGACGCGCTTCAAACCAAAAACCCAATTTAAAACAGAAATCGAACCTCGAAACCTCACCGACCAACCGTCGCAGCTGCCAAGCCCGGCAGAGCGCCCGCGCAGCAGCGACGGCCTGCCAACAGAAACGATAGCAAGTCAACACCTGCTCCAAAATCCAGACCCATAAGTGTACCGTTGACTAAAAACATGGCCACGAGAAACACGAGAAGTGACTACAATCCGTGCGCCGCGCTCGGGACCTCGTTCTTAGTAGACTCAAAAGCAACTGAAGGCCCCACTGCGAAAAAATGGAATAAAAAAATTCGCGAAATATTACCTGAATTTTCACTCATATCTCTGACCTAGATTATTTGAATTACTTTCTCAACTATATCAAGGTAATTTGTAATAGCATGTACCTATCGTGTAGACCACTTGGTATCTTTTCAAATAGAACGGCGCTTGCTGCATGGAAGTGCAAAAAAACGCGCCCGGAAAAAGCAGCAAGAAATGATTGCCACAGACCGCGATGGCTGTCGGTGATGAAGAGTCGTCAGAGTGGATTGTGGGCCGCGCCGCGCGTGGATAGGACGTCGCGTCTCACATCGGTGACTCGAAGGACTTTTCATGCGTCGACGGTGCTCAGCAATGCGAACAATTACGGACAAGAGTACCCGGGACAGACAAGTTGGGTGGAACCCAGCGCAAGTACGTACGCCCGTGTGTGTACCAGTGAATCAAAAAAAAAATAAGAGAGACTGACTAACAGAGGGAAAAAAGTGCCTCCTGGTGAGTTTTTGAGGAAGTATTGCAAGGACCTGACCCAGTTGGCAAAGGACGGAAAGCTCGATCCAGTGATTGGGCGAGAGGAAGAGATTCGAAGGACACTGCAGGTTTTGTCGCGTCGAACAAAGAATAACCCGGTATTGATTGGCGAGCCAGGTGTGGGAAAGACAGCAATCGTAGAGGGGTTGGCGGTAAGGATTGTTAGCAATGAAGTGCCCAGCAGCATTAGAGACAAGAAGGTTTTGGCGCTCGATTTGGGCGAGATAGTGGCAGGAGCTAAATTCAGAGGAGAGTTTGAAGAAAGAATGAAGGGCGTGATAAACGATGTGTCTAAGGCGCAGGGAGAGATTATCCTGTTTATCGACGAAATCCACACATTGGTCGGGGCAGGTGCGGCTGAAGGATCGATAGATGCCAGTAATTTGATTAAGCCCCAGCTGGCGAGAGGAGAATTGCACTGTATCGGAGCAACGACAATCAAAGAGTATCGGAAATATATCGAGAAGGATGCCGCGTTGGCGCGCAGGTTTCAGTCTGTACTGGTACCCGAGCCATCAGTGCTGAACACAATTACAATGTTACGAGGATTGAAGGACAAATACGAGGCGTACCACAACGTAAGGATCACTGACGAGGCCCTGGTAGCGGCCGCGGTCAACAGCGACAGGTATATCAGGACTCGCTTTTTGCCAGACAAGGCGATCGATTTGGTGGATGAGGCGGCAAGTCGGCTCAGGCTACAGCTGAACAGCAAGCCGGAGGAGCTAGATCGCATCGACAGCCAGATAGGACGTCTGAAAATGGAAATGTATGTGCTAGAGAAAGAGACGGATGTATCAAGCAAGGAAAGACTGAAAAAGATGAAGGCTGAACTGGCGGAACTTGAAGCAGAATCTCAAGAGATCTATACCAAATGGCAATCTGAGAAAGGCGTGCTCGCCAAGGAAACCAGCATACGAGACCGCATGAATACGCTGCACAACGCCGTTCGGTCATGTCAAGCATCTGGCCACTTCGAAATGGCAGCCAGAATCACGCATGAAGACATTCCCCGACTACAGAAGGAACTAGATTCTCTTGCCGAGACACGCGCCAACTCTAAATACATTCGTACCTCTGTCACCGGACAAGACATCGCGGAAGTCGTGTCTAAGGCGACCGGAATACCAGTGAACAACCTAGTGATGGGAGAACGAGAAAAGCTGTTGAAAATGGAAGAAGAACTCGAAAAACGTGTTGTTGGACAGTCTGAAGCTTGTCAAGCGATTGCCAATGCAGTAAGGGTGTCGAGAGCAGGACTACACGAACACGAACGCCCACTGGGCACATTCATCTTTCTAGGCCCCACTGGCGTCGGAAAGACTGAATTATGCAGAGCCCTGGCAGAATTCATGTTCAACACGCCAGAAGCACTAATTCGCATCGACATGAGCGAATTCATGGAGAAAATTTCAATCACAAGGCTCACTGGGTCTCCTCCTGGATACGTCGGACACGAAGAGGGCGGTGCTCTAACGGAAGCCGTCAGAACCAGACCCTATAGCGTTGTTCTGTTTGACGAATTCGAAAAAGCCCACCCTGACGTGGGAAACTTGCTCCTTCAAGTCATGGACGCCGGGCAGTTGACAGACGGCCAAAACCGTCTGGTCGACTTCAGAAACACCATCATCATCATGACCAGCAATTTGGGTGCAGACATTCTGGCAGAGCTCCCAGAAGGATCGCCCAGCTCTGCAGCCACTAGCCAAGTCCTTCATCTACTCAAAACCAGGTTCCCGCCCGAATTCCTCAACCGCATCGACAGCACCATTCTGTTCAATCGACTCACTATGCAACAAATGCTCCCTATTGTCAAAATTCAACAAAAGAAACTAGAAGGTCTCCTTCGACAAAAGCACCAAGAAATTGTCTTCACAGACACCGCTACGCACCAGCTTGCCAGACTGGGGTATGACCCGACTTACGGGGCCAGGCCACTGAAACGTGTCATCAATACCTCAATTCTCAACCCCCTATCCATTATGGTCATCAACAACGAGTTTACGGAAATGGACCGCGTCACTGTCGATGTAGACAGCAACGACAAGTTTTCCTTCAGAATCGAAAAAAACGTAGTTCAGCCCACGCCAGAAGAAGAGAGGTCCGGCAGGTTGTTCTGAATTTCCTGTATCACAAGTGTAAAATAGCATAGTTGTACCGACGAAAAAAAAAATTGTTTCGAATCCTATTTCGACCGTGTTGAGAGCCGTTTTTTAACAGTCCAGCTTGGGTTTTTTGTCAGGAGAGGGGCCGATATCCTCTCGGGTGATGAGTGGACAATTCCAAGGGACGTCTTGCGGGGCGAGAGAGGATCCTGTCGCGCGTTTGCGAGTGCAGGCGCCGCGCTGGAGCTTAGACCTGCATGCGGAGACCCAGTCTTTTTTATCTTGAATACGTGTCAAAAAATTGTGCATGTAGACAGGTTTTTGCTCTGTCCATTCAGGGTTTTGAAGATGGCTAGGGAGGGCGTCGCGGTTGCGCGTTTCCGAGGTGGGTTGCAATTTCATGGAGTGATTTGAAGCAAATTGAAACCATTTGAACGAATTGAGATGGGACACGACGTATTGATAGAGAAAATTGCACGGCTCGATTGCTTTTTTTAGGCACAACGACCAGGAGAGCAAAAATGGCTCTTGTAAATGTGTGTGTTTGTTGATGTGAGCCAGTAGGATTTGCACAATTTGAGACTGAAATTTGAAATCGACCGAATGATCGGAAGCAAGACAGAGGAAGAGCTTGATCCAGATCCAAGTGGTCAGCAGAGGGCAGTTGACAATTTCCTTTCTTTCAAGTGTCGAGGACAGAAGATGGAGAGTCTGGTCGTACTGAGACGGCTGGATGTGCCGAGAAAATATAGGGAAGCAGTCTGAACAGCACTCTTGGAGGTTGAATATGATGGAATTCAAGAAGCGGCTATAGGCATCGGGCTGGGTATTTTTTGGAGGTGGGATCGACTTGAGTATTTTCAAGATAGAATTCGGGTCATCTTTAACCGCCATATTGAGGAGGTGATAGAAGGCTGATTTCCACATAGAGGAAACTTGGCAGAATGGCTCCGAGAGGTTGTGATGGGCGTATGAGAACTTGCAGAAGCAGCCTAGAAGTTGTCGCATTCGGATTTTGAGGCAAGCTGGGTCGTCGTGTTTGAAGCTGTCTAGGATTTTCCCGTGGATGTACAGTTGGTATTCTACGGATTCGGAGGAGGGGGATTGCATTGAGTACTCCGCCTCAAGTTCCCACTGAACCCAGACGGGGAAAGGTGGAGAGAGATCGAAGGCGCGGTGACAACGAGCTAAAATTTGATTTTCCATTCGCTCGAAGTCCCATTGTGTATTGGATACGATTTGGTCCCATATGCCGTTGTCGTTGATTGAGAGAGATTGGTTTTTGGCGGGAGAGAGGAGCGGGATCAGCTTCTGCTTCCAGTAGTTGAGGATGATAGGGGGCAAGTGGGGCGGTTGATGCCGTTGGATGAGCCACGAAAGCCTTTGTTGGAATTTTGGAGAGTCTAGGATCTTGTCTTTAACTGGGGTGTCGAGGAGATATGAGATGGCTTGAATAAGAAGGGGAGGGGGGTGAGATGCGTCGCTGATAGACCAGTGGATGTAGAGCCTTTCCAGGACGGCGGAATCGAAGATTCTTTTTAGATCGAATGTAGAAAAGCTCTGAGTGATGAGCTGGATGGCGAAGAAAAGGGCTAATTCGCCTTGCGTGCGTTCTTGAATTGAGAGGGGGATGTAGGTGTTTGAATATTGAAGGAGGAGACGGTTCATGGGGTCCTCCAGGGCGCCGGACACGGTCCAAGAGCTGAATTGTTGTACGACGTCGGTAAGAGCCAAGACGCCCGTTTTTGATGTGGATGTGGTTGACGCGTTGAAGATGAGCTGCCACATGGATATGAGATCTGGAATTTGATCTTCTGCGTTTTCCGCGAGGTAGCAGTGAATAGCGGAGGCGAGTTGAACAGAGGTGGAGGCAGAATCTGGGAAGTAGTCGAGTTTGATTTTTGACTTTCCGAAGGAGGCCGTTGCTGGTAGGCTGGGTGAGATTGCCTTCAGGATGCAGATTATGTGGGACGAAACAGGAGCCATGTGATCGCTTATTTTTTTGTTGTAATAGTGCATATTGAGTGTGCGCGTTTCGTTCGCGACGATGGAGTACAATCTTCTCCATTCCAAAAAGTGGGCGTTGTCTGAAGAGACGTGGCCGGGCAGCGTTTTAAAGAGTTTCGACGCAGATCTCTCCCAAATTTCGGCGGGAGAGCAATAGCATATAACCTGCACAAGGGCGTCCAGATTACCGGAGTTCGAGCCTTGGTTGGATTCGACGAGTTCGTGGAACACCGGCGTCAACGGGTCTGGGGACTGTTGCTTGATAAGGACTAGTCGCATTAAGAGAGTGTCTCCGACGAGAGTTGAATTTTCGAGGATATTTTTTTTTTGCATTTCTGGTGATTTCCATCTGGATCCCAGTGAGACGGAGTGGATCCTCTGGTAGACTTCGAGGTTGTATTTGAGGGTTGACAGCGCTATTCTGGTGCTTTCTGGAATGGATGTTGGGCGGTGGAGATGGGCGAATCTCTGGAGGAATCCGTATTTGGCGACAGAGTCGGGAGAGTTCAATTGGGTGGTTGCGACAGACTTGATCAGGTCGAGGTTTTGGCGGTTTTCGAAGGGCATTCTTTGATTGATCGCGCGTATGACGGAGGCGCCGAGCCTTATATCCGAGAGGAGCAGTGAGAGCCAGGCGTGGGCCTTTCCTTCGATAAAGAAGGCCAATCCGGACTTTTCTCTGCTTATGCGCGTGCTTTCGAGCAGCGCGATCAAGTCGAGGGCGTCGTTGGGTGTGAGGCACTCGGCGACTTGGAGGACGGAGGGGATGGAAATTTGGTGGTTGGCTCTTTTTTTCTCGACGAGGTCGAAGAGTTCGAGGATAGAGACCAGGGTTCGGATGCAGGGCTTCTCGAAGGATTTGGGGGGGAGGACGGGAACATTTTGGGGTCTCTTTTTGCGGAACAGGTGAAAGATGGCGTTGGAGAGGATGGGGAGGAGTGCGGATTTAGGGAGTTTCAGGACCAGGTTCCCTAGGAGGTGGGACTGAAGGGGGGGAGAGCCGTCTATGAAGTCCTGGTCGACGGCGTAGCTGGAGAGGACGGACAGGCTGTTTTGGACTTCCGGGAAGGTGTGGGAGATGTGTGGGTGGACGATGGTTTGAACAATGAATTCCGTCCAGAACCAGGAGGTGAAGCGACAGGCGAAAAAAAAGTTGGGGGGGTTCGCTGTGGGGGTTGGGAAGGAGGAGGAGATGTCGGTCCACGTGAGGTTTATGGAGGGAGAGTGGACCGAGACGATAGAGAGGATAGTGATTAGTAGGAGGGAGGCGAGGGAGGTGGAGGAGGGGTGGGGGGCGTTGGCGGTGGAGTCGACGTTGCAGCAGGGAGAGGGGCAGGTTGAATTTGACTTGAGCAAGTGAATTGCGTCGAGAATTTGGACGATGCGAAGGAGGTCGTTTCGTTGGAGGAGAGAGTGGGGTGTTGTTGCGAGGTAGTGGAGTGCGAAGTCGACGAATATTAGGGAGACGCGGTTTATGGAGTTTGAGGGTTGCCAGATTAGAGGGTTGATGGAGGAGGAGCGGGGGTTGGTGAGGCGATGAAGGTCGGTGTTTTTTTTGAGGGTGAGTATTTTGTCTACAAAGAGGTTCAAGATGGATTCTAGTGTGAATTGTTTGGCGACGAGAGCTAGGAAGGAGCTCGTTTGGCACAAAGTGTTGGGGAATTCGTCGTTTAGGTCTAGGAGGAGTTTGAAGGTGTTTGAGAGGGAGAGGGTGGATTGGGCGTTTTTTAGAAGGAGTGAGAGTTGGTTTTTGAAGGTGCTCGAGCGAGCGTTGAGTTGGCAGGAGTGTTTCGTTTGGTGGGTTGGGGTTCTTTTGTTTTGTTGGAGGGAGTTGATGGAGCGGGAGATGCTCGAGACGAGATGATCGGCTTCGAGGAGTTCGGTGGGGGAGAAGGCGTCGAAGTTTGGGTCGCCGAGAGGGTGGTTTTGGCGAGGGGGAGGGGGGTGGCTGGAGGAGAACTGGGGCATTTCTAGTGATTGGAGACACCATTCGATGGAGAGGGGATTGTTTGTGTGAGGGAGAGGGTTTGGTGCGAGGTAGTTGAGGTGAAGGTGGATCCAGGTTGAGAGGAGGGGGGTTAGGTTGGTGCGGATTTGGTGGAGGATATGAAGAAAGATGGACAGAGCGGTTTGAGAGGTGGAGGGTCGAAGCTGGAGCGAGAAGAGTTGGCGACGGTTTGGCTTGTTTTTTTGAGTGAGGTCGTAGATTTGTATGTGTTCGGTTATAAGGAGGAGGTGGGTTTGAATTTTGTTGACTATGACCATGCTGGTGAGGTTTTCGGGGTTGACTTGTTTGACGAGAGTGGATTGAATTTCGAGGAGCGTCGATTCGATCCATGTTGGTTCGAGTGGGGCTGGAGTTTTTTCTTGACTAGCACGGGGGTCGAGCGCGTCGGTTTGAATGTGCGCGTCGATTTGCCAGAGAAGTGCGTGGAGGAGGGAGAGTTGGAGAGGGAGAGGGGCGCGAAGCAGAAGTCGCTTGAGGAGGCAGAGAGAGACGGCGCAGAGCTGGTCGACGGCGTTTTGCAAGAACCCGTCTCCGGGGGGACAATTCTCGAATAGGAAGGCGAGCAGGCTGACGAGGGGAGTTGAGTCGATGCCGTTGAGCCAGGCGTCATTGGAGTTGTGCGGTCTTCTTATTCGCGGTGCCTTCGCGGCGTCGTTGAGTGGGATGCTCAGAATTTGCGCGATGAATGGGTGCTTTGTGTTTTTGAGTTGAAATAGGGTGGCGTCAAGGGCGAATCGTTTGAGAGCGGGCGTTTTCTGGAGGAGGTACAGAAGCTCTGCGAAGGCCAGGTCGGCGGAGGGGGAAAACCTCGACTTGGCTTTAGGGGGGAGCTCTTGTTGAGGCGCCGCATTTTTTTCTGGCGAGGGCGGATTGGGGTGTTTCTGAGCGGTCTGAGGTCGCGGAGGGCGCGCAAAAACGGAGAGAGTCAGTCGCAGAAAAACGCTGCGCGGACGCAAAAAAAAAAAAAAAATTTACCTCATAGACCAGAGGAATGATGACAGAAACCAGACTGTTTACTCGTTCGATCCTCTTCTGCATTTTGGACGACGGCTACCTATCTTATGCGTTCGGCGGGTTCCTCATGGCATTTGTCGGCTGGGAGGGGGGAAAGAGCGCTCGGGGAGCCTGGTGACGAAGTGACAGGTCAGAGAACAAGGGGTTCCGAAGAGGGCGGCTGGACAGTTTGTATAGAAAGGTGTCTACATCGAAGCGCGAATAGAAGTGCAACCGAATGAAATTGTTAAAAATTTCAAAAAACAGTTTAAAAAAAAAGTGAGGGTTTAGTGAAGGTAAGAGTCATGAACCGAATATTCGTAGCTCTGATATGCCTTGTCTTGTTCAAGGCCGTTTGTGCGGAATTGGGAAAGAACAAAGTGGTCGCTTTGACCACAAAAGACTTCTACACTCGTATTCAATCCGATAAGTGGTTCATTATGTTGTACGAAAACTCTCTAGGCGACTGGCCCGACTATCCATCGACCAGAGATTGCCGACTGCTAAAGTCAGCAGCCGGAACGGTGTAGCGTGCGCATGTCTGATTTTGTTGTAACGATGCTTAACCATGCATTTGATTTTGTGTGATATCCCCTGTTTTTGAAAAAAAAATCCAGTCATGCACCTTGGTGCCTCTATTGCAAGGTGCGATATGAAAGTCGATGTCTATTCTCTCCGACTCCAACAAGAGAAGTAATTTTTTTTTTGTAGCAAGCGATGCCCACTTGGGAAAGTCTGGCCTCGGAGACGAAATTAGAGGGGTTCCAGATCGCGAGCGTTGACTGCGTATCTGAGTCTCTGCTGTGCAAGAAGTTCAACATAAGAGGGTACCCGACTTTCATCCTCGTCGAGAATGGCAACTACTACGTTTTCAACTCCAAGAGAACCATCGAAGACTTCTCTAACTTCGCGCTTAGCGGTTACCAAAACGTAGAATCCAAAGAAATACAGGTGGTCCAGTTCTCGGACAGAATTCAGGCATATCTGGAGACGTGGCTGAAATACGTCGGCAACCTGTATATCAATGACTTCAAGACGCTGATGATGTACATCATCGGGCTCGTTGCAATATTTATCCTATTGAACGTTCTCTTCTGCATAGCTATTATCAAGAAACTTCGACCAGCCGGCGCCAAGGAGCAGAAGAGTGCCGCTCCCGATGCCAAAATCAAAGTGAATTAGATTATAGGTTTAGCTCTTTCGATGGGGCGTGTGTGGGGCATGTATGTGCACCACAATAAAAAAAAAAAAAAAAAACACAGTCCGAAAAAAAAAATCGCTGAGGTCAATCTTATGCTTGGGTTTCGACTCAGTGGGTTATCAAGTTTGTTCAGACAGACTGCGCAGCGTGCTAACATGCACACTTCATCATGTGATCCGTGCGACAAAGGAGGTATGCCGGCGTTTTGGCAAGGATCTCTCTCAGCTCTGCGCTGATTTTTCTTTCTTTTTTTTTTTTTTTTTCTTTCTTTCTCATCTCGAACGGGGTGTGGCGGGGGTCAATTGTGTCCATCCCTAATCGGAAGGCCTGACTCTGAAGGTTGGGAAACAGCTCGACAAACGAGCGTCTGTTCAGGTCGAGTTTTACTCTGAAGAAAAAATTTCGAAGTTGGTCGAGAACCGCCGTCTCCCGACCGCGCTCTCGGACGATCTGAAGGGCAAGCTCGGTCAAACGACGTGGTACTACCCGGCCGGCTCGGAGCCCCCGAGAGTTTTGTTCGTCGCGTTGGGGAAGGAGGCGGAGCTAGAGCGCCAGCACCTCCGAAAAGCGGCGCAGCGGACGTGCGCAGCTCTTCAGGACAAAAAATTGCAGGTGGCGACGGTTCGCGTGCCCTCCGACCCCGCGTTCTTCAGGGCGTCTTCGAACCCGACTGGCGCTCAGGAGGAAAGGCCGATTCGCCCGCAGGACTGGGTCGACGAGCTGGCGAGGGGGTTCCTGGACCAGAGCTACCAATTCCAGAAGTACATCACCAAAGAGGACTTGAAGAAGGCGTCTCTTTCGGAAGTGACGTTTCAGCTGGAAGACGTCGAGTCGGAGGGCGAGATGAAGTGCGCCGAAGAGGCTTTGAGGAGGTCTGAGGCGATCATGAGCGCGCAGTCTTGGGCGCGAGACATGGCTAACGAGCGAGGAGAAGTGGCTAATCCGGAGTGGTACGAGACGCGAGCCCGTCTGTTGGCTGAGCAGTACCCGGACCGAGTGTCGGTTGAGACGATTTCGGCTTCGCGCCTTAAGGAGTTGGGGTTGAACTTGATTCACGCGGTGGGAAAGGGTGGTCGAGTCGAGCCGAGAATGGTGCTTGTTCAATACAACGGAAGTTCGAGTTCGGACGAGAGAGTGGCGCTCGTCGGGAAGGGGATTACCTTCGACACAGGGGGCTTCAACTTGAAGCCGACAAACCACATTGAAGACATGTATGTCGACAATGCGGGCGCTGCCACGGTCCTCGCCACGATCAGGGCGTGCGCGGAGCTCGGAATTGAGAGAAACGTCGTTGCCGCGCTTCCTTTCGCCGAAAATTCGGTGGACAGACACGCCGTGCTGCCGTCGGCCATCATTAGGTCGTACAAAGGTGTCACTGTCGAAATCAAGAACACCGACGCGGAGGGACGCCTCGTGCTCGCGGACGCCCTCACGTACGTCCAGAGGCATTACGGGCCGAGCCACCTCGTGGACGTTGCCACGCTCACCGGAGCCTGCGTCGTGGCGCTCGGCGACTGCGCTGCCGGTATTTTTACCAATTCCCCGGCGTTCGCTCAAGAACTCCAGCAAATCGGACAGGCCGTCGGCGAAGTCGTCTGGCCCCTCCCAATCCTCGAAAAGCATTCGGCGGAGCTCAAGGGCACGGACAGCGACCTCAAAAACATCGGCGGCGCGCGTCACGGCGGCGCCTGCGTCGCGGCCGCGTTCTTGAAGGAATTCGTAGAAGATGGCACCAAGTGGTGCCACCTAGACATCGCGGGCACCGCCACCGCGCATGGAGACAAGCAGCACGGCGCGACGGGATTCGGCATCCAACTGCTCGTAGAGTGGCTAGATAAATCGGCCAAAAACAACTAGCGCTCCCGCCACCTCGCGTACACTTTTTTTTTTTTTTTTTTTTTTTTCCCCCTTCTCCTCCTTTGACAGGCCGAACCCCTCTGTCCCACGCGCTCAAAAATTCGGTCGGTCCGATTTAGCGAAAAACCGAGAATTGGAGCGCTCTTAACGCTTTTTTTTTTTCGCACCTCTTTTTCAATATCGCTTTCTGTCCGACAAACGCAAACTTTTTTCGGGGCAGAAAACCGAGTTCTCTTGCTTCCCTCCCCCCCCCGACGCACGTACGCCGCACGAAGGCCCTCCTCCCGGTCACCACCTTCGCCCCGCGTCTCGTCGCGCGAGGCCCTCCACCCGCGAGCAGAGAGCGTTCCCTCCGCTCGCCTTGCAAGCGCGATCGATGCTGGACAGCGGCGGCCAAGCGTGCTGCGCATGCGAGACCTGTCCGCGCCTCGCCGGTCCGCGGATCGTCCCGCTCCGCCCGGCGGTCGGAGCACGCGAGGAAAAAAAGCGGCCGCCGGGGCCCCCTTCTTCGGAAAGCGCCACGGGCGCGTCGGAACCGGCGGCTCGACGCCGGCCACGCGCGCCCGCCGAGCCTGCCGACGCCCGAGCGACGGAGCCGCGCGAGCGCAAGTGCTCGGCTCGAGATCCGGACGCGGAAGAACCAGAGCAGCCGAACGCCGAGCGCGGTTCCAACGGCCACCGTCTTCAGGGTACACACAAAACACTCTCTTTTTCTGTTTTTCCACGCCTCCTCGGCAAACGCGCGCGCTCAGACGCTAACTCCACTCGCACGCCCCTCAGCGCTCACGCACCACAAGGAACAACGCAGACGCGCGGATGCCTCGACGGGGCGCCCGGACGCCCCCGAACGGGACCACCGCGAAAGAAGCGCGACCGTCGACTGGAAAAACGAATTCGCGAAAAACGTTTTCTCGGAGTTCGAATTGCTCGCCGCCGATAAACTGCTCCAAATCCAATCGCCGAACTGCACGGTACGTACGTTCCCGCTCCTCCCTCCCCGCGCGCCCCCCGCTCCCACCGCCGCAATCCCAACCAACTCCCTAATAACCCACCATAACTACACACACACACACACACGCTCCCAGATCGCCGGCTGCCGCGACGACTGCCCGCTGAAGCGAGCAATTGAGGGCGACGCCGAGCTCAAGAAGATGGCCGGACACCTCTCCAGGCTCTGCGAGCGGAACTCGAACTTCGTGCTCCAACTGCTCATGGACTGGCGACTCGACCGCCTGGCCCTCCATTCGCGACTCGCCGCCCGCGAGGGCGACTTGAACATGTTCTCGATCTTCCAGGCGGAGAAAAACCGCCAAATCGGCCCTCTCTCCCGTGACGTCGAAATCTCCTGCTTCGGCGTGGAACTCATATTCGGATCGGCTCTCCTCGCGTGTCTCGATCGCTCCTCCGCGCCAACGCCCCATGAGCTCGGCGCCGACACGCTCTACCGAATCGAACGCATCGCTCTGCCCCACTTCGACCCCCGACTTCACCAACACTTTCAGCGCAAACGCGCCGACCGCGCGGCCCACCAACAACTCGTCTTGACCACCTACGCCAAAATAACCGGCATTCTCTCCTCGACGCGACTCCAAAACGCGCTCGCCTGGCTCAAAGGAACCCTCTCCGCCTCCTCCGCCAAGCTCAAATACGTGGCCTGCGCGCTCAACGCCTTCCGATACATGCGCCCCGACCTGCTCCCTCCCGCCGGCGCCAAGCACCTCGTCGACCTAACCGACCAACTTTTGCGCGCATGCAATCACCACAATCGCGCCCTAAAACAAACCGCGTCCGACCTCCTGGAAAAACTCTTGAGGTCCGTCTTCTTCTCGCCCTCTCCCCAACACTTCGGACCAACCTGGCACGGCTGGCTGCGCGAAACCTTCCTGCAGTGCACCCTCGACCCCCCCGCGAACTACAAATCCAAAAACCGCAAACACCTCATCGGCATCGGCACCGCCGCTCTCTGCCTCCTGCGCGCGTCCGAATTCACCCGCCTCTACAAAAACTGGACCGACAAACTCTCCTGGCTAATCAGGCACTCCAACGCTCGCCGCCTCTCCGCCCTCAACAACACCCTCCGCGTCCTAGAAGCCCACGCCCTCATAACCATGCGCCTCTCCGCGGACCCACACAAAAAAACCACCGACCTCCTCCAACCCACCACCGACCTCCTCCAATCCACCACCGACTCCCTCCTCCACTTTCTCGACTCCAAATTCTCCGCGCGCGAAACCGAACCGACCGACCTCCTCGTCGACGCCATCTACGCCATCTTCCGCGTAGACCCCGACTTCGCCATCAAGCAAGTCCTGCTCAAAATCATGTCCTGGTCCCACGAATACTCCTACTCCACCGGCTTCACCAACAACAGCGCCGACATCCCGGCCTGCTACGTCAGACACCGCCACTCCACCGTCAACCCCGTCATCCCCTTTCGACAGCTCAACCTCGGCAGGTCCCTCAAATTCGTCCACAACTCGTTTCCCGCGCACAAACTAATCGTCGCCTTTCAAGCCGTCCTCAAAATACGCTTCCCGCAACTCCCGCGCGCCCAACCCCGCAACAAGAAACGCCGCCTGTTCGACCTCCCCTCCCGCGAGCTCGAAAAACTCGTCCACCGCCCCCCCCCGCGCGCCCCCCTCGCCCCCCTCGCCCCCCTCGCCCCCCGCCAAACTCATGGACTCCCACTGGTGCGTCATCCTCAACGTCTGGACTCAGAGCATCCTCCACGTCGACGCCCTCCTCGACCTCACCTGCAAAACGCCCTCCGACCTCACCCGCCTCGAACGCGAATCCACCGACTACCAACTGCTCAAACTGCTCTTCAAAGCCATCCCCTCCGTCGTGCCCAGCATCCCCACCTCAAAACTAGTCAACATGCTCACCAAATACGTCGTCTTCGTCGACGCCGAAATAAGCCGCGTCGCGCTCGACGCCCTCTTCCGACTCGTCGAACACGCGCCCAACTCCAGATTCTGCGTCGTCTACGGACTCTGCAGCTACTCCCTCACCCTCCTCCACAAGCCCCCCCAACCCCTCGCCCTCCTCCTCTCCAAACTCGACCTGCTCGTCCGCACCTGGATCGACGTGCTGCGCTCCTCCCCCGACCCCCCCGCCGAACCCTCCAACCTCAACCACATCCTGCGCATCGAAGGCATCGTGCTCATCCACCTTTGCAACCCCAAACCCTCCATACGCTCCATCGCGCTCCAAATACTCGAGTCCATACGCGCCCTCCAGCTCTCCCTCTTCCCCGACCAACCGGACCACCCCCACCCCAGCCCCACCACCCTCCGTCCCGGCGCGCGCGCCGCCAGCGTCATGGAAACAATGACCCCAACCACCCTCACACACGTCCAACTCTCCTGGCCGTTCCTTCAACGCTACCTCCCCTCCAACCCCACTCGCCACCACCTCATAACGCGCTCCGTCCTCGACGACAACGAAGACGCCCAACTGCTCTGGTCCTACCTCCTCGGAGACCTAGTCAAGCACATGTGCGAACACCAACCCCAATCCACCCTCTACGCCATGTACATCATCCAAAGCCTCATCGAATACGTCGAACCCCAAGACAAAAGGCACCTCCCCCACCACCAACTCGAAACCTTCTACTGGTGGAGAAACTACGCCATCTTCCAATGCGCCGCCCTCATGTCAAACATGACCTCCATCCTCTCTCCCAGACTCGTCTTCTACTCCGCCTTCATCTCCATCCCCATGAGCAAACGCGTCTTCCTCCAAAAAGAAACGCTCGAATCCATCCTCCTCTACCTCAAAAGCGACGTAGACTGCGTCCAAGACGCCTGCACCATGGCTCTCCAAAGGACCCACCACAGCTCCGCGCAGCTGCTCTTCTCCTGTCTCCGCACCTACCACGACCAGTGCGCGCAAACCGACTACCTCGACAAAAAGCGAAAGCGCAAACGAGACCGCCTGCGACTCCAAATCACCTCCATCTACGCCTACATCATCGAGTCTCTAGAACCCACCGCGTCCTCCACCTTCCAGTGCCTCAAGGCGCCCATCTGCGAGTTCATCCACGAATCCTGCCGGTTCCTCAAAGAAAACAGCAACCTCTTCGACCTCATCAAACTCCGCTACCAATTCTGCATCGTCTGCGACCACCTCATGCGACTCCTCAACTCCTCCAAAGACCGCCTCACCCCCGACGACCTCGCCCTCAAACACACCGTCTACCAACTCCTCTCCTCCTGGTGCGTCGACGACGCCCTGCAACAAGCCATCGTCAAAAAGGAACTGGACCGCATCTCGCCAAAAGCCGAAAAGGTCGAAGAACGAGCCTCCTACGCCCGCGTCCTCACCAAGCACATCACCACCATCAAATGCAGCGCCCTCAAAACCATGTCCTCCTGCCTAGTCGGACTGCACGCCGCCAACCTCTCGCCCAACGACCCGCTCCTCTCCTATCTCGAGCGCTTTCTCGACAGCGACCACTCGGAAGTCCAATGCGCCGCCGAGCTCGTGTTGACCCGCCTCCTAGAAGACGTCTGCTCCCTCCACGTCCTCCAGTTCATCCTGGACAAGTGCTACCTGCAGGAACCGCAAAAGGGCCTGGCCTCCCAGTACTTTCGGTGCCTATCCGACGTCTTCCCCGCGAACCAAAAGTGCAACGACGACTTCCAGGCGAAGCTGTGCCACCTGATCGTCTACATGCTCGGAGACGAACGCATCCACGTCCGCCGCGCCGTCCACGCCCTGCTATCCAAGCTGAACTCCGTCCAGCCCACGGACCGCCTCTTCACCTCCTATCCGTTCTTGGAAAAGGTCTCTTTCAGCGGAGACTCCGCCAAAGTCCAGCTCCAGATCTCCACCCTGCTCGCGGACGAACACCCTGGACTCGCGGCCAAAATGCTCGAGGAGCTCGTCTCCAGAATCACCAAGCTGCCGAACCAGTCCAAAAGCCAGCTGCTGCGCAGCATCGTCCCCTGGATCAAGAAACTGGAACTGCACGCCGTCCCGGAGCCCGTCGCCGAAAACGCGATGGCCAACTTGCTCTACGTCTCGCTGGAGTGCCACAGCGACTTCTACTACGAAATCAAAGAAATCTGGCTCGCCGTGGCTCTCGCCGCTCCAAACGTGCAGATCGTCGTCCGCGAGCTGCTGAACCTGGGCGTCATCAAGCAAAACGAAGACATCGTTCGCCTCATCAACCTCGTGTTCATCTGCATGTCCAACGGAACGAGAGTCATCGCCGACGTCCTGGCGCGCGAACTGTCGATCGCCGAGCCCTACGTCCGACACCGCTCGTCCAGGTCCAGCTCCGACTGCGCCCCAGTCAACAACGGCTTCGACCCCTCGCAGCCGAGCAAGGGCAAGAAAAACAAGTCCTACAAGCTGATCAAGGAGCTCTCCAGGGGCGAAGTCGACTACCTAGCAAGGAAGACCCTCTCCTTCGACGTTCACGGCACGACCTCCGCTCAAGCAAAGGGAGCCCCCACGAACGACGCGACGCCCACCTGCGTGCTCACCGAGAACGTGTGCAGGAACGCCTCGGCGCGCAAGCAAGACCCCGTGCACCCGCAACCCGGCGCAAACGACCTCGCCCCCTCTTGCAGCGTCTTCAAGTCGCACAAATTTCACCCGTTCACGGACTTCATCTCATCAAAATCCGGGGGATGGGCCCTTAGTCGAAGCTACTTCATCTTCCTGATCTTGTCGCAGATCACTCACGAGTCGGGAGAGCAATTCCTCGAACACCTGCCCATCATCTTTCAGTTCGCAGTGGTCGGCCTGGACATCACCAACCCACTGATCTACGAAAGCTGTCAAATAACCATCAGCAACATCATGCATTCGCTGCTTGTCAGAAGGCCCAACCCCCCGGACTCAAATCGTCGAACCATGACCTCGGCTCAATACGAGCAGATGGCGAAGTTCGTCGAAGGCCTTCAATCGAGCCACGGAAGCCCACTTTGGGAGTACGAAGACGCGTCCGTCGATAAATTGGAACCGGAGTCCGCGGAGAAACTGGCCAAATTCGTCCAAGCCATCGTCGAGCCTCTGACCGTCAGCCAAGTCCGCCCAAAACTCGTAGAAGAGTGGGCCGGACTCGCGTTGTCCTGGGCGGTCCGAAGCCGATGCCTGCACATCACCGAAAGAAGCTTTCAAATATACCGGAGTCTGCGGCCAGCAATCGCGCGCGAACCTCTGAACGCCCTCTTGGACTCTCTCATCCAAAACGCGAGAGACGGCATCTCGAGCCCGGACCAAGGACATCTGATTCGAATGAGCGAAGTGTTGGTGACGCTGAGAACCCTTGTGAAAAACAATGCGCAAAGCGACCTGTTGCCGGAGATCTTTTGGTGCTCGGTGGCCATGCTGCGTACGGATCTAACGCAACATTACTCGTGCTCGCTTCGCCTGATGGACGAAATTCTCTGCGCGGCGGCCGCCGACGAAAAAAGGCAGTCGGAGATCGTGTACGGCACAGGTTCGGTGGACCGATCTCGGTTCTTCGACGACGTTCAAGTGCTCGTCTTCAAGGGGCTCTTTTCGCCGGAACTGAGAGACGTGGCGGCCGAAGTCTTGTCGAAGCTGGCGTGCGTGCCCTATCGCGGATACAGCGCTGACGAACCCGGCAGAGTGTGTCGGTCAATTGTCGCGCTGCTCCCGTTCATCGGCAGCAACATGTATCCTCCTTCTCCGGCCGACCACTCGCCGACAAAACCAAAGTGCATCGAAATCATCAAAAGACTGGAACGCGTCTGCCGCTTGTGCGCGCTGAGCAAGTTGAAGCGCGTGTTCCGCGATCTCTCGGACGGCCGATACAAGTCGTTGAGGGTCTTCGTACACCATCTGAAAGCACCGCTAAACGAAGCCATGGACCAGGCGGTCGACACCACCAACTCGACTAGCACATCGAGCGGCGAACGCCCAGACAACCCAAAGGACCCGAAGCCGGCTACCGAACCGGTCGACCTGTCAAAGTCGTACTATATGCTGCCAGAAATTTGTTCCTTGGACCAAAGACCGGAGAGTCCGCGCGACCCCTACCAAAATGAAGCAGAGGCGCCTCACGAACAAGCATATCAAAAACAACCACCGAATGCCCCCTACTCCGAAACCGAAAAACACCCCGTCTTCAACGATGCCATCACGCTTCTTTTCACCATGCTAAAAAGAGAGCCTGTCGCCTGGGAGAAGCCAACCCTTCTATTGATCAACGCTGTCTTAAGACATCAGCTGTCCGTGCGCAGCTCACCCGCCGAAGACTCCAAAAGGAACAAACCGGTCCAGTTGGCATTGGAACTAATGTGTCAGAGCCATCTGTCAGTACTCTTGAAAATATCTTCTCGCTCGCCACTAGCGCTCGGTATTTTGAATTTTGCACTGGACTCCTTGCCGCCTATCGACTCCAAAGTCACCCCTTTCGACACGCACGCGAGATCGTCCATGTGCTCACTGCTCAAGCCGTTGCATTCAGACGAAAAAAAAGTCAATCTAGCTGAAGTTCTAGATGCGCTCGAATCCGTCCTGTACATAAAACAAAACACAATAACATCTTCAACACTTCACCGTGACCATAAGGGACCAAGATATAAATCTCCACAGGACCACCCCTACGAGGAGCAACTCTACAACCCAGACAATCAAGAGGTCCGCGACCTGAAACCAACTCGGCAAGAAGAACCCCTAAAACCACAAATTCCTCTTCCGGCTTCTCTTGTTTTCCCAACATTTAAAGAAGTAGAAAGCATCATCGAAGAACTGGACGAGCTTCCTCTCAGCGGGCATTCTGTATCGGACACCTAGACTCTTAGCGTTTGGGAGGACCGAAATGTAGGTCACCTTCACATAAATAAACAGCTCGACCGTGTCTAAAACTCATTGGTAGTATGCGTTTTTTTTAAGATTGCGCCCGTACCCGACCCTAGTCAGAACACTCCCACATCGCCTGTCTAGCGCTCTCTAGAGAAAGTCCGCCCCTCAAAACGGGTTGCCACTCAACACCAGAGAAGTCTGCTTCTTCCACGCCAAGCGTGATAGTTCATTTCCTCTGCGTAGCGTCCTCTCTACCGCGCGATCAAAACGAACCCAGCAAGGTGGTTCGTCCGGAAAAAAAATTTCGTACCAGCTCACCCACGCAAGAATTTTCACAGGAACTGAAACAGCTTATCTACAAACGAGCGCGTGCCTTTTTCTCGAGCCATCTACATCTGCTTGTGTACAAAAACGCGTCCTCTGAGAGCACCTCTGCTTACGGCTGACCTGAAGACCTTCAACTTGCTTTCCTGTACTACCCTTTTCTATGCTGCGAACTTCTTACGCGCAGTTTCCACCCTCTGGGATCACGAAGGCCGCGAGGCCTTCTCTACACGCAGTCTGAATGCCGGAGAACGGCAATCCACACCCACAGCCATAAAACAGAACCTGTACACACGCACACAGAAGCTCAAAGAGATATACATATACATGTAGATTTCACTTTTCTGTTTTATTTTGTACTTATCTTCAAACTGAAAAAATGAATTTAGGGTCATCGAGCAGCCGAAGAACGATCGAAGAAAACGATTACTTCGATACAAAAGGTAAGTTCGCATGCTTAGGCGAGCACACGAAGTGCGCCGTTGAAATATAACTTTGTACCTTCGTACCTGCAGAACAAGAAGCGATTATAGAAAAATTTAGGGAACAAAATGACCAGACAAAGACCTTATGCAAGGTACCATCTCTATTTTCAAGCAAAAAAAAGCTATCCGCCCCACTAGTAACACGATTGTTTTGCAGAGATTCATTGTCCTCGGCGGCGTTATTTTTGGTGGAATTAAGGGCTATTTCTTGATGAACCAGATCATGCATCCGTGGAGTATAGAGCCACATAAGAGTTATGAAGGCCAAATTCCCTCACTCATCATCATTATGTGGGAGTTCTTGTCAATGACTTTATATTTATATGCTCGTAAGTACAGAATTTACACGTCCAGAACCGGCCCCCTCCCTCGCACCACAGTACTGACCCTGCCCCCCGACCACAGCCGTCTATATCATTTCTAAGGACTTCCAAAAAAAACGCAAAGTGAACCTAATCCCATACATTGGCACAATATTTTTTACTATGACGTGGATCTTATTTGTGGGTTTTAAATTCAATCCAGAACTAATATGGTTTTTCTTAGGTAATCTTGCGTACCATATCGTTTTCAAGTATGCGGAATACATGTCCTCGGATAGTGAGAGGCAAATAAGGGAGCTAAGAGCTTCCATGTACAAATTCAATAAACCCTAGGTTCTTGGCAGCCTCTTCAGGTAATATATGGCATATGATTAGAGTCTTCTTTTTTCTCGTCTAACTCCATTCTTTCCACCATATGAACGATTTCACCCATTAGTGGATCGCTACCAGATGACCTAGTATAAGCAAAGGTTAAAGAGTCTCGAACAGAGAAAACATACAGCAACGTATACAAATATCAGGTGACAAAGAAACAATACACACACTTACTGAGTAGATATGAATGAGCCATTCTCCCAAAGTGTATATACATTGTGGTCCTCGATTTGAGTAGGGTCAAAGAAATCCATGTCCTCGTTAAGTTTTTCGGTGCACGAGGCTGATTGTGAATTATCAATTCCAATGCGAGGAGGGCTAAATACCACCTGCTCTGCTTTAACTGGCAAAATAGGGTGGCAGTGCACAAAAATGTTCAGCTGTTCCTCAAGGGAGTGGGATAACAAATATTCTTTACTCGAGGCAGAAGGTGATCTGGTAGACAGTTCATCTGGGGAATGATCTAACATAAGCCTTGATGGGAACATTGATAAAAGCTCTCCAGTAACAATCTCATCATCCATGATTAGATAAGTCACATTAGAGCAAGATGTGAATGTGTTCTAGAGAATGTGAAATTTAGATTTGGCAAAGCATCCAAAAATTATCTAAATAAATAAAATTAACTATAGAATAGAACGCGCCGATAAGCTAAGCTTTTTTCGCCAGCTTTGTTAAACCGTTTGCAAAGCATGAATAATGTTTATTTTTTGTGATAGCAAAAAGAAGTATGCGCGGCCGGCCCTAACTTTTTGACTTGACGATATAGACTATCAAAATTGCCAGAATAGCTAATAGTAAAATGACGCATAAAGCCCTTTAATAGTGAACAGCCAATATTAGTATGAGGGTTTTTTTTCGTAGGTAGGTGTGTCACATATACCACACAGGTACATCTGTAGAGAGGATGTGTCAAAATTTTATACATACCGCGTGCATTTATCCATAGCGAACTTTCTTATTAACGCCCGCATTTGTGCTTGTGCCATGTCCAAATCACTTCTGATCTCTTGTATATCCTCCCCGGCTGCCTCTAGCTTCTCCCTGTCCTCTGCTAGCTGCGTTGCAGTTGCAGTGCCGGTTTGTATGGTCTCTTTTAATATTCCTTTAGACCGCTCGACACTCTGGAGAGATTCTTTTTGAATGCTGGCCGCTTCGACAAGTATCTCTTCCGCAGTACGGTCGGTCTCCTCTGTGAACGATAGGTTATTCTTTTTGCTACAGACAAAGGCAAGCGCGCATGGGGATCAAACGACATACTCAGACTATTATCCCGACGCTCTTGCTCATTTCTCAGCTTCTTGACTCGCACAGTGATGTCATCAAGCGCCTTTTTGTGGTTGTGGCTGGCCTAGAACACCAAAAATAATTTTGTGAATGAAGATGGTTTTGTACAGAGAGACTCTAAATGAAGCCTAACCTATGGGAATGCAGAATGCACTACAACCAGCTGTCACCACGTACTTGGAGCCATGTGCTCTGTTTTGTTTTATCCAATTCTCGAATTGCGACATTCAAGGCTCCATAAGTTACTCTGCTATCTTCTAAAGTTCTTTCGAGGGCTCTGATAATCTAAAAGCAAGGTTAGGCAAAGACCGTGGAAAATACTGTCGTAAAATTCAAGGGGAACAATTGTCATTTACATTGTTACGTTTCTCTGGTGCTGTTTTTTCAGCTCTTTCTAAATTTTCTTTCAACTGAGAAATACAGCGGCCAAGGTCTTCATCGTATCCCTGTATTTCTTCATCCATGTTCAACAAATAAGGTATCTGTACGCCGTTCTAAATACTCGAAGAGACAGGCGTATTGTTTTTTGTGCATAGAGAGATTAAGAGATTATATCAGTCTCAACCAATGCGCTCTTGAGTAAAAAAACTGTCATGAAATTGTAAGTAAAACTTTTAAGTTCTGGACAATTGCGCAATGAGATTTAATATTGGTAAAAGTTGACATCCGCGCTTTTTTGTGAAAATTTGTAGACAAAACGGGTTTTTGCTATTTAGTCTGGCATATTTTCTTATTTCAGTTAGGATCTATGCCAAGAACTTTTCGTCAGAGACTGCTATGCGCAAGCAAATGACACCCCCCTTTTCGTGTCATTCTCCTACCCGATAAAGGTGTCGTAGACCGGTTAAGAAAAAAAAATTACCTCGTGCAATGTATGTCCTTTTCTCAGAATTATAACATAAAAAAATATGATGATAACAACTCAGCTCACTCTGATAGTGACTATGATTGAGATGTTTTTTACTGATTGCGTCTGACCGATTTGGGATATTTTTTTTCGTGCCAGCTTCTGAATCTAACTTTGCATTTGGGTGTAGACGCATCGACAACCTTTTCCCCTCATATCTTCGTGACGGGAGGTTACCTGAAGGGTGACAGAGCAAATGTCTAATTTGAATAATATGGATTGCAGCTCGAAAAAAATGGAAGTTAATTTTCAAATAACAAGAACGCAGATTCTACCCATGACAGCTTATGCAACTTGGACGCATTGATCTTATTAAAACTCTGTTGATATGGGTTTTGATTTAAGAGACATGCACTTTTTTTGTACGAGAAGCGATGTCTGAGCTGGTGACACGGTTGCGGTTTGTAAAAAAACATTGTTCGATCTGTATAATATAAAGCTGAAATAAAGTCAAAAGGGGCCGTCCATAATGACTGTTTTCACACACGCCAACTATATTCTCATTTGCTTCGAAGACGGGTACAAAATTGTTGTGCAATTCTAAGCCGTCGACCTATACGAACTCATCTATATTCACTCGAACGGCTGACTTTGTCTGTTTCTTGTATTGCAATTTCTACATTTCGGCAGGCTCTCAGAACCACTAATCAGACAGTCATTAAATTTTGTGTTTTCTTAAAATTATATTAGCTATTTATCATTACTTGCTTTATATTCCTGCTGTAAGTTTTAGGCATTGAAGTGCTCAGAAAAAAACTCAGTGTGATACACTCGGTTAGATTTTTTTAGTGCATGTTTGACTGTCCTTCGTCTGAGAAACAGCACTTTTCCGAGTTCATCAGATGAGCTTTCAGAAGACCCCGGGCTCGTTTATACCTGTTGACAACACATGGACGATTACCGAAGAGGTAAAACAGAAGAGTAGGCAGTATTTTAAGTCTATTGATGTTCAAAATTCGGGATTCATTGACTCGAATACTGCCAAATATTTCTTCTCTTTGTCAGGACTTACTAATGCAGAGATTACTAAGATATGGTCTATAGCTCACATTTCGAAGGATCAGAAGTTAGATTTTTGCAAATTTCAAGTCACCATGGCACTGGTGCTTGCAAAGCTGTCTGGAAAAGAAATTCCCGACCAACTGCCCGCACCATTACTAGAATCAATTAATACGAATAATGGTTCTAGTTTTATAGGTACTTTACCCCTGAGCAACTCCACTGAGTTTGCTGAGGGTGATTCTTCAAGGAACACCCTTCTTCAAGATGTGCCACCAATCTCTTCTGGTCCGGATACAAATGCGACCGGAACGACAAACAGAATAAGTGGTGCAAGCGAAAATGTCAACGACGTCGCAAAGCAGTTGGGTAACGTCAATATATCACCTCAAATGAATAATATATCTGGGTTCAACGACCCTTCTTCGTTCGCTGGATTCAGCCAACCACAGCCTGCTTCAGGGCAAAATTTTCCAGAAAAACTATCGTCATCTGTTCCTACAGCAGTCGATCATTCTGCGCATGAGAATGCGGGCAAAGATGCGTCAGAAAATTTGATTTTTGCACATACTACCGATCCGAAAAAGCACGTACATTCCTCTGATAACACCTTGCTGACAACGGCCGCCCATGTGCCGCCTTCAAGACAACAGATAGATGAAGGCCCTTCTCGCAATCTCCAGCCTTTAGACACGTTGCCCAATGCAGATAGCTACACAATCACGCCAGAACAACTCATCATCTACGACTGGTATTTCAAACGTCTAGATGAAAGAAACATGGGACTCGTACCCAAGGAGGCAGTCCGGGTATTTTCCAGTCGTCTAGGTCTACCTGATTCCATTTTCGCCAGCGTGTGGGCCATAGCTAGCGTCAACCGTGATGTTCAATTCTCCAATAGAGAATTTTTCATTGTTTTTTTGCATTTAGTCAATCTTTGGCGAAGAGGGTACAAATTACCGACTCAATTACCTCAGCAACTGGCTAACACCCTGGTTATGCCTAATGTAAACCTGTACTCTTCCCGGCATGCTAAACCATTCGATCTCAATTATCAGAAGAGCAACTTCGAAGCAGACGCTCTGGAAGCGCAGAAACATGACGCCAAAATCAACAGTTTAACTCATGAAAAAGACGCTCTTATGCAAGAAATACGTCAACAATCGACAACAAACGCCTTTAAGATTCAAAAACTTGATCAAATAGATCAAAAGAATTATAATCTAAAACAAAATGCTATTGCCATTGAAATGCAAGTCGAATTCACAAGAAGCAAAATCACGAATATATCCAACTCAATCATCGAAGCAGAAGGCTACCTTTTGACTTTGACTCGCCAAGTAGCCCATATAAACTCTTTGTTGATGCAAAAACAATCTCAAAGGGAGAGCGAACGCGCTGCGCTCTCGAGCTTTCATGAAAAACTTCGCCACATGATTGTGTCTCTTGTCAAGCAGACCGAAGAAAATGCTCAGGTGAAAGTCAGCACCTAAGCATTTATTCAAAAAAAACACTTCATTGACAAAACCAACGCAACCCCGATTTAGTGAACATGTCAAAAATAGATCAGCCCCCGAGTATCGGCACCTCGAAGACTACTAATTTACATTTATATAACTACAACCTTCGTGTTGTTCCTGAAAAATAATCTAAAGCGTCAAATCTCCTTACATTTGTCCTAGTTACCACTTCACATCTGTTTCTTGGACATCGTCAACGAGCAAACTCCAATTTATCCACTCGCGGACTACCTATAAAATGCTCTATGGTACTCAAATAAATTATTTGTATCCTCCATCTTATGTACACGAAAAATAGGGTAAAACTTCAGCTATTTCTCTCCTAGACGCCAACCAAACGAATTTTATAAATTTTTTTTAGTTCTAGAACTATTTTCTCTCTCTTCTCTCTAATTCCACAGTAGTAGATCATACAACAGTGGACAGCGCTTCCAGCCAAATGATTGAAGATACCATCGACCGCTGCATCTCCTCGTAGGAGATACACACACCTCAACAAGGGTGCACAGAGCCTTTCTGAGGCCCCGCTCTGACTCCTCGCACGAGACCGGATCGATCAGGAGCTCGATATTTTTTTTAGCCAAGGTCAATAAAACGCGTTTCGGTGCTCACATGCGAGAGTTTCACTCTGCCACACACCGAGGGTCTACGTGTCACGTAATTTTTTTTCGCTGAATAAGGACTGTAGTACTTTCGCATTCGAAAAACAATATAAAATTGAGACGATATAGAACTGCCTGGTAGACACGTTTCTATCTGGAAAATACTGACGAGCGAGGCGGAATAAAGGGTACACACCAATCGAAGTTTAAAGAGAAAAGGCTTTTTATCTCTGAACAGAGCTTAGCAAAACTGTGTGCACATCCATATCTTCTTTTAGCTGGAGATATGTTTAATTGGGCTGTGATTCAAAGTAGCTGCCGAATCGAGTCAATGATGCATAAAAAGGAACCGTGGTTTTTGTCTGCGTTACACGCGAAATAAAAAAATTCAATTCCTACATTTGTAAATAAATAAATTCCAAATATCAGAAATTGAGTTAAGAAGGCCGATCGTTCCTCAGTCAGAAGCGAAATAGATAAGTGAACCGCGATAACAAAGAAGTTGTGCGTCCCTATAGAGAAATAGACTGATAATTTTCGCACGATTTTGCATAAATCCAAAAAGAGGAACCAACTATCTAAAAATTCAAGGGCATAACAGATGTCACCATTGTAGATGAAATTGTAACCTAGCCAATGTCGAAAAGAGCGTTCTCATTAGGAATTGGATTGTACATCGGCGAAAGCTTTTTTATGCTCTTTTTTGAAAATAGACTCGAAAGTCGTCAAAAAGTATCCGTGGTGAGTCTGACAGCTTATCTAGAGCTTTGTTCCTGTACAATGGACTTGATAGACTCGTTGAATGTCCTTGAAGTGATACTTTTAAAATGATATTTAGCAGACATCCAGTATCATACTTAAAGCGAGAATATCACAAAACATCTCCCCTATTCTTAGGTTCTAATAGATATTTCAGGAATCAGAAAGTTTGTTCTCGGTCGAGAGATCAAATGCGATAGCAAGCTCGGTGAATTTTATAGACAGACTGGATAAAAATGCCCTAATTTAGCACAACTGTTGCTTTTAAGGTTTGATTTTCTATTTAATTGTGTAGATTTATTCAACTTTCATTCTCCCTTTTGTTTGCGGGCTCTTTCTCTCAAGATGAGCTCACTATTTAAACTAGTTATTGTGGGCGACGGTGGAGTAGGAAAGTCAGCCCTTACTATTCAGGTACGACGGTGTGTGGTAGTCGGGTGCTTATCAGAGGTAGAGAAAGAATGATGGGGTGTGTGTCAGGCCGCACTATCCACAAAAATACTCTATCCTTATCCGCGTTACTCGGTAGTTTGAGAAGCTGTTATTGTCGTGCACAAGGTCGAGTCAGCTTGATAAACCCTGCTGGAAGGCAATACTACCGAGATAGCGTTTTTTTTACAGATTGTGTATGTGTGCACTTAGGGTGACATATGCCATTCTACCATTTCCTATCAAGGGATGTATGCTGTATTATCCAGGCTCGTGTTCTAGATATACATATATTTCCTCTTAGTTCGTTGTTCAATATTATTTCCTTGATATATTTTCCTTTTCCTTGTCTTTTCAGAAGAGAGCCCTAACCCCCCTCCTCTTGCGTGGGGATTTTCTTTCTGTACCCAATCGTTTAACAGTTGACACAAAACCATTTTGTGCGTGAATACGATCCGACGATAGAAAACAGCTACCGAAGACAAGGTATGTCTAGTGTGGCCTTTTTATTGAGCTCACATAATCTCTAGGAATCCTCATTTTGAATCTAGATGTCCCGAGCACCGTGTAGAATTTCTAACTTTGCTCGGCGGAGCATAATTTTTATGCATAGTGGAAATCGATGGCGAGAGTTGCATTCTAGATATTCTAGATACTGCTGGACAAGAGGAATACAGCGCTATGCGTGACCAACATATACGTATTGGTCAAGGCTTCTTGGTCGTGTACAGCGTCGACTCTCATCCATCTTTTGAAATGATAACCTCTTGCATAGAGCAGATTCTGCGAGTCAAAGATGAAGAGCGATATCCGATGATTGTTTTGGGAAATAAGTGTGACTTAGGAAATGAACGTGAGGTTTCTATTCAGGAAGGTAAAGATCTCGCTAGTCAGTTAAATGTACCCTTTCTAGAAACATCTGCCAAGGCATGCATCAATGTCGAAGAAGCCTTTTTCGAGCTTGTGCGAGAAATTAGAAAATACAATGCATCAAATAGCGAGGTAAATAATCAGAAGCCCAAATCACGCCGAGGCAGGTGTTCTATTTTATAGAATGTGAAATGGCTAGATATGAAATGTGGTAATGAACGGACCAAAAACGGCGCTAAACGAGAGTGCATCTACAAGCGCAGTATGTGGCAACCGCTTTAGCGAAACCTTTCTATCGTACATGCCCAATATATATACATATATATACTATATATTATACTACAATTCTATGCACAAAAAACAACAAATGAAAAAAAAACAAGCAACCGCTAGCTCTATTGCTTCTACAATTTTCGGTGCGAGGACCTTCGATTGTCTTCTGCGAGATACTGGTAGAAAGCTTATATCACTAGTTTCCGGATGCGATGAAGTCTCATATAAAATGAGTAAAATATATATATAATGCTGTACATAAAAGTATGTGCTTTTTCTGAATCCACCGAACTATCGAAGTACGGCTGGAGTGGGGGTATGGCACGATGTGTGTTTGGGAAGCATCCCTATCAGTAGCAGAGCAATATCTTTGTTCGCAGGGTAGGAGGCAGTCAGAACTATAATACAGGACTGGATGAGAAAGGTTAGCTACGACAACAGATGCATGACAACTCAAGACACTCATTCCATTTTTATTTTTAGAGGTTGAAGATCCGTTCATTAATAGAAAAGACGGTCAAAAGAAACACCATGCTCAAAAATGCTTTTTTAGCGGATTAAGTATGTGTTTTTTCCTATTAAGGACTGAGCTCAAAATTTTCTTATCAAATTGATGATTGACGCCTCAAGAAGGGTGAAAAGGCTACAAGTGAAGCGGCGACTGCGCAGTTAAGACTTTCAACCCCCGGAGCCATTGGAACGTAAATTTTTCTTGTAGCTATTTGTATGACAGTTGGGTCGTGTCCGCTGCTCTCGCCACCAATAACAAACACGCACTTTGAATGAGGTTGATAGTCCCATAAGGAGTGACTGGGAATAGGCGAGGGCACGGAGTCAGTTGGAATTTTTAAGATGTGTTTTTGCGTAGTCAACAAGGCGACCTCTGCACCGTCCTTTTTGAAAGTTTGTAGTGCACAGTGTATAGGCAAACTTGTATGAATAAAGCACAGTTTTTTATATTGCGAATTCTCTTCTGGAGATGGGGCATGTCGGGCAGCCATCAGTGCAGTTCCGCCAGATGCCTTGATGACCAACGGATTTAATTCACTTGCGCTTCCTGGCCCCAAAACGATAGCGTCTATTGTTCCGGCAGCAACGGCGGATCGAATGACCATACCTACATTGCTTGGTGTTGTTACTTGGTCTAAGGCAAGAATTCTGTACGAGGCTTGATTTTGTGCATATTTTTGCAAAAAACGTTGTACACTATCAAATTTGGTTTGAGTAGGTGAGAGAATGTCCGCGACAATTCCACCATCTTGCTTTCCACATTTGCTGATAATTCCTATTCTGGCCCTCGTTACGGGAATGAGAGTGATAGATCGGTTTTTGATCAGTTCTAAAATGTTGGTCAGAACGGCATCTTTATTGTGCAAATCTAGTAGCTTTTCATCTATATGTATGTGATGGAAGTGCATAGATTGGTCCTGCAGAGCGTCCAAGATGGTTTTGCGTCCGAATATCGTGATGAATTTTGAGTATTCAGCCTGGCGAGCGACATATTCTGCGGAGTCTGTCAAATCATTTCGACTGCGGCGGGTGACAGCAGGAACGTTTTGACGAGCAGCAAAGTTGCGTTGTTTGTCTTTTCTTTTCTTTTTGAGCAGGCGATTTAGGCGGCCGCGAGCGGGGTCCGAAGAATAGTTGCGAGGGTTTTTTTTATAGTGAGAAGAATAGAAGCGGCCGTACGGATTGGAGTAGGTACGACGGGAGTAAAGAAGGACTAGGGGAGTGCTTGAAAAGAGTATGCTTTTGATCAAGAAATTCATAGAAGCGATAGAGAGAAAGAGTAAGAAATCGAGGGAAAAAAAAACACACTGTTCCGCTTTTATAACGAATCCTGTTGAAGGCTTGGTGGGTTCTGTCTACAGAAAATTTATGGCGTGATGCTTACATGACTATCAGCTGGTGTCAATTGAGAAGGCATGCCCATTGATGTTATGTATGGGGGTGGCAATAGGCTCGGAGATACACCATTCGTACCACACTTTGTTGCAGTTGGTTCGTCTCCAAAAATGGACGCGAAAGGCTTGATTTTCTTCGAGTGTGAGGGGTTGACAGATGGGAAAATACATAGGGAACCAAGAAGTTATTTCTTGCGAGTCGTTTGTTGGATCTATGTCGATCCAGTGTTCTCGATATAGTTGTGCTCGGAAGTAGCCGGCGAATCCATGAAGGACGGAGGAGGTAGATGCGACGAAAACAAAGGTGCTAGATCTTGAGAGACGTTTCGAATGGACATCGTCGGGAGCAGGGTGCGAGAAAGAGAAGCAAGACTGTGGAGGAGACGTCATAAGATACGCGTGAAAATTGACGACGTAACATTTTTGAAGGTCGATAGCAGAATTCGGAGAATGAGATAGCTGACTCCACAGTTTTGGTGTAGAGACAGGCGCCAGAAAGGATTCATAATATTGCGGAATGCAAATACCAGTTGGACAGAGTAGTTTTTGAGCTTCAAAGAGACATTCTGGGGATCCTTCGTTGTCTCCAAAGGACCCTAGAAGTTCTGAGATGATTAAGTCGGCTTCAATAGGAATTTTCCATTCACGTAGATCAGCATGGACGATCTTTACGTTCTTCCAAGATGCATCGGTTTTCCGTTTATTTTGAAGGGTAGTGAAGGCGTAAGGGTTTTTTTCGACGGCGTAAAAGTTGGTTTGTGTTAAAATTTTCAACTTTGTTGCCGCTTTCAAGGCGGCGTCCATGATAGGTCCCCGTCCGGCACCCAGGATTGCGACGACAATTGGGCGCTTCTCATCGATGTTTCGTAAGGATGCTAAGTCGCGGAGTGCGGCAACTGTCGCCTGATAGTATTTGCGATATTTGGCTTTGTCTTGCTCGAAAACCGAATAAATGGAAGAAGACAAATGGTGTTTGAGAGGCTGGAGGGGAATTTCCAGCAAGTCGAGGTGTTCTCTATAGATGAGATTTTTCAGTGGTTGTTTTTTAGATTCAGACAGGCATTTGCTGAGAAATGCAATGTATTTTTCGAGCGAATTTTGTCCATTTTGCGAAATTCGAGATCCGCGAACAATCACCGATATTTGGTACTGCGACGCGTACTGGAGCAGGTGAATGTACTCTTCTGGTAGAAATAGTTCGGAGTCCTCGTTGCAGAGAAAAAGAGAAGTTGGAATTAAAATTGCTTTCAAAGGTTCTGAAAGCCAACGAGCGATAATTTGATAGAACCTTTTAGGCGGGGGCAGGTGATTGGTCAGTTCTATAATAACTCCCAGTCTATTGGAATAGTGGCAATGAAGACGAAGGGCGTTCCAATCTTTCCACCCACTAAAATCGAAAAGTTCATCTTCCAAGTTACCATGGCTATCTTCGAGACGAACGAGTGTTTGGTAAGAAATAAGTGGAATTTGGACCCATAATTCCAGTTCGCTCGAATTGAGAATAGAGCAAACGGTTCCGGCATATTCGGTATTTCTATGACACGGTGGATACGGAAGGATGCACACGCTCAGATTCAAGTAGGAAGCCCATGCTATATCTTGTCTGAGTGCCTGGAGAGGCGGAGTTATTGGATTTCAGAGTTGTGTTGTACCGAGAAAAAAAGAAACATACCTTCGCCATGTTGTCTTGAATGGTTTCATCTGCCGATTCGAGCTTTATCCATTCTGACGTCAGGCCTACCACCGCTCGTCTCCACGTTGCATCTGGTAGTATTAGATCGGATCTGGTCAGAGGAAGGGTACCCGACTTCAGCAAAGGATCCTCCGAATAGACCAGCTGTCTTTCGAAGAAGGGGTGAACCAGCGGCGTCACGATGAAATTATAGCCTTCTTTAAACGCTTGCTCAACCTCGGTCTCCAAATCTACTGCGGGATTCACTTCGAGGCCGATGTAAGACATTTTCTTCTAATTTTTTTTTCTTCTCCCGAGCTGTTTTCAACTGGAGAGCCGATCTCGCTTGACAAACTGTAAATTCAGATCCCCTATTCACTTTTCACTTTCGCAAAAAAAAATTCTGCACTTTCTATAAACTTCGGCTCTAAGATGTCAACAACTCATCGTTGTCAGCAAATAGCGAAATGCCTAGATCTGGTCAGCTCTGCCCCATTCGGTAGAAGGCGGTCGAACCACCTATGCATTGTATCATTCTCTTTCTGCCGCATTTTGTACCCGTAGCTTCCTTTTTAGAAGTATCTACTCTTTCTGTTCGGCGCCTCGACGGTTATTTCGATCGTTTCTATCTTCCTCCACTCACATATATTCCTCAAATCCTGAAAAAAGAGAGCAAATGCCCTTTTTTCCTCTCCCAGTCGGGCGAGCCAAGGCGAAGTCCCTCTGTCCGAAGACCAAAAAAAAGTCCTAAATTCCGCCGTGTCCCGACTAAATTTGCGCACCAAACTCCGGGCACGCCGAGAAAAAAGGCAGTCGACCATAATTGCTCCTTGCCGCAAATATGCGGCTCCTGACCGCTTTGTCGTACGATCTCGTTGTACACGTTCGGAAAAGTCTTTGCTCAAAAAATTGCGAGCGGGGAATGCTCGGGCCAACCGCTCTCCGACCCAATTCGCTCAGAGGCCATCGTGCCCCCACCAAATTCCACAAGAAGCACGTTCCTGCTAACCTGAGCTTGTCAATGTAATGTATCAGAAGTACCCCCTTGTCTAAAAAATTTTTTTATAAAAAAACATCATCACTTTTAGTTATAACCCGTTCTTATATACGCGCATTTCAGCTGTAAGAAGGGTTCCATCACTGCAGCCCTTCTCACTCGTTTCTCTGGTCGTTTGCATGAAATCCCCCAACTTCCTTGAAAAGACCGTAAAATGACACAGAGCGCAGTAAAGACTCAGTTCGATCCTGAAAGAATATGCGACAATTACGTTGTCGTCGACAACGTGCCCATCATCGACACCGAAAAAAAGGAGAAGCTCAAGAACTCGCTGAAGAAGCGCTTCTCCAAATATGGTGAGGTTCTGAACATCGAAATACCTTTCAAAGAAGAGGGTGGCAGCTTGGGGTACGTGCACAGTGTATGCGTATTCGTGCACACCTACAATTTGCAAAATGCGTGCTTGATCGAAGAAGGGCTCGACCGTCAACCTGACGGCGTAAATTTAGATTTTGTTTCATTGAGTATGCCAACCCGGACCAAGCCGAAGTAGCAGCTTTGAAAATGGATAAACAAAAATTCGATTCCAAACACACATTTCGAGTCAATAAATGGTCGGATTACCGAAAAATAGATCAACTTCCAGACGTATATCAGCCGCTCACTATTCAAGATTTGTGCATCAAGGTAATCTGTCCTTTTCCTTTGTTGACGTTTTTTGAGGCCATGTCTGATTCCGTCTCTCGTTTGTGGATTTTTGCATTTTAGGACGACTGCTACTCTTGGCTCTTGGATCCAGCAAACAGCGACCAGTTTTTCACTCTTTATGACAATATCGCCGAAATTTTTGTGTATCAAAACGGACAAAAACCGATTTCGATAATGAGACGACATGTACGCGCGCCGTTTTGGCTGCTGAGAGGCTTTATCGTGTCGGAAAAATTCCTTTCTGACCCCTCGAACTTTAGGATTTTACAGAGCTCTTCTTGGAGTGGTCTCCTGGGGGCATTTACCTGGCGACTCTGCACTCGGCTGGCGTGTCGCTGTGGGGAGGCGCCAAATTTGACCGATTGGGGCGTTTCGAGCACCAGGGAGTAAAGGCCGTTCAGTTCAGTCCCAAGGAGAACTTTTTATGCACCATTAGTCCCAAGAATCCGCCAGAGGAGTTCGTGTTTTGGGATTTGTGCACCGGTTCAAAAATATGCAGTTTTCCGCGCATCGCTTCGAAGACGTTCGTTAATTTCAAATGGTCCCACGACGACAAATACGTGGCTCGTTTGAAAGACGGCCAGATTCACGTCTACGACAGCAGTACCTTCAAGCTGCTGGAAAACGCTCCGATCAAGGCGATGACGCCGATTGCGAGCTTTGAGTGGTCTCCGGCGAGCAACCAGCTAATTTTTTACGTGCCGGAGTCTGGGAGCAATCCCGCTCGTTTGACCCTCATTCGCGTTCCCGACTTCAGAGAAGTTGCGCAGAAGAACATATTTGGCGTGACCAACTGCACCATGCATTGGCAGTCCCATGGTGAGTATTTGGCCGTCAAGGTAGACATTGCCAAGTCTAAGAAAAGAATCACCAACTCATTTGAAATTTTCCGGATTAAGGAGAAATCTATACCGATTGAGTCAATGAAGTTCGACGACATGGCTCTGTCTTTTTGTTGGGAGCCGAATGGACAGCGTTTCGCCATCATTCACTCGCGCGAGAACTATCAGAGGCCGAGCGTTTCTTTTTACACGATGGAGTTCAACCAGATCAAGCTCATTTGCACGTTAGAGAAGCGACAGGTGAACGCGCTGTTCTGGTCTCCGATGGGAGAGATCGTCGTGCTTGCAAACCTGCCGAGCGGGACATTGGAGTTTTACAACGTGGCGAGCAACGAGTCGATTTGTCAGGATTTGCACCACCCGAACGCGTCGCATTGTGAGTGGAATCCCACTGGGTGTTATTTCGTGACATATTCGTCGTCTTGGGAGGAAAAAGGAGAGACCGGCTGGATGATGTGGTCGCCGACTGGCAAGGAACTTCACTCAGAGATCAGATCCGGCAGTCTTTACCAGTTTCGCTGGCGTCCGAGACCTCCGTCGCTGCTGACTAAGAAGGACGAAAAGTACATTCAGGAAAACTGGGACAAGATTTGCGAAGAATTTAAGAAGGAGGACGAGGCCAAGCGTCGCATGCTCGAGGAGATTAACATACAGCGTCGACAGGAGTTGAAGTCGGCGTTCGAGAGGATGGCGGCCGCCTTGCATAAGGAATGGGTTGAGCAGACGCCCATACGTCGAGAGTTGCGCGATGGGTACCGCAGCGACGACGAGAGCGTCTGGTACGAGGTAGAAACCACGAAGGAGATTGTAGAAGAGAAGTTTGAATACATATAAATCTCTGCCTAGACTAGCAGACTAAGAGAATGCGCTTTAGATACACAAGGTTTGTTGCAGTTGTTTCTTCTTTTTGAGGACCGCGGATTCTCCTCTTGACGTGCATTTACCCGCGGACCGCCCCAAAATGCTCTTCGGTCGCTATAGAGGTTCAGAGGGTTCGCTAGAACAAAGCAACGGGGGCTGGGACGGCCGCTTTTTGCGTAAGCACTTTTGTTTTTATACACAACCACTTATATACAGAAATATGTCGAACTGTTGTGTTCCCGGTAGAGCGGCAATAGGTCTGGTTTGAATTCCACTGAGACTTTTTAGGACAGCGCACGATTTAGCGGCGGCGCTAGGGATGGGGGAAGCGAATGCGAGGAGGGGATGACAAGCTAGTTTGTTGGTTGAACTTTACCGAGAAAGCAGGACAATTATACAAAATAGCAGAAGCAAATTGTTAATTAATTTAACTTTAGTGCGTAGGCGAACTAGAGCCATAACTACGTATTTGGATGGTACCATGCCACCCCCAGGTCCCCATAACTATGATATGCCGGAAAGTCTGGACTTTAAGGCTGACAACAAGCTGAAGTCTATACTGAGTACAGTAGAGGTACGATTCAGATTTGATCGTGGATTTGCGTTTCTGAAGTAGTAATTGACACAGGTTTGTGGTTTAGAAGTTGAAAGAGTTTAAGAAATGCACGAAGGATTATTTGTCCAGTAGTCAGAAGTTGGGCTCTTCAATACAAGGTATATTTGAGGGTTCTTTAATCCTCTTGTGAGGGGAGGGCGGTTTTGATTCCCGTCCTTTTTTGACTGTTTTTTCGAACGGCGCTGACGGGGGATCTATGCTCGTTTGGGGGATGGTTGTTGCCGAAGCGCATGCTCAATTGGCGAAGTCGTGGGCCGAGAGCCTTCAGAGGATCTCAATGTTACATTCTGAAGATTTGGGTACGTGTATTGAGTCTCATGATGCTAGAGGTCTTGTCGGGAGCGCAGAGGCTCACGGTAGTGATTTTTTGAATTCAGGTATTGCGCTGGGAAAGATGAGCGGTCAACAGTTGCTGTTGATGGAGAAGCTGGAGGAAACCAGCAAAGTTATTTTTGAGGAGATAGTAGAACAAATAGAGACGTCTTTGGATTCCATATCACGCGAGACAGACGTACGTTTTTGTGCTTTTCGATGGAGATGGGCACGAAGAGCATGCCTTCTAACCGTGCCAAGTCTTTTTTGAACGAGCTGAAAGAGAACCGGAATCAACTGAACAGCGAGCTCAAGAAAATGAGCAGTGGTTTGAAAAAGGCCGCCAGAAAGGGTGATCAGGAGTTGAAATTGGCAATGAAAGATTATAACAGCAAACGCGAAGAGACAGATCGCTTCAAATCTGAGTATCTGAAAAAAATTTTCTTGATGGAAAGAAAAAAGTTTGGAGAAGTGATGAAAGGCGTCGTGTTGCTTATGGATAAGCAAGCAGATTATTCAAGACTCTGCCTGTCTTTCGAGAACGAATCAAAACAATTCAAACAGTTGTTGAATACGTTAGATGAGCTACCAGATAGTCAGGTCGAGGCTATAAGGATCAGAACTGAGAATAGTTTGACGCAACTTTTATCTAACTCTGATTCAGAAGAAACCTTATTTTCACAACCGCCGTCTGGTGTACCACAGCCACCGTCTGGTGTACCACAACCGCCGTCTGGTGTACCACAACCGCCGTCTGGTGTACCACAGCCACCGTCTGGTGTACCACAGCCACCGTCTGGTGTACCACAGCCACCGTCTGGTGTACCACAACCGCCGTCTGGTGTACCACAGCCACCGTCTGGTGTACCACAGCCACCGTCTGGTGTACCACAGCCACCGTCTGGTGTACCACAGCCACCGTCTGGTGTACCACAGCCACCGTCTGGTGTACCACAGCCACCGTCTGGTGTACCACAGCCACCGTCTGGTGTACCACAACCGCCGTCCGGTGTACCACAACCGCCGTCTGGCGTACCGAAGGCTCCAAGCGGCGTACCACAACCACCGTCTGGCGTACCGAAGGCTCCAAGCGGCGTACCACAACCACCGTCTGGCGTACCGAAGGTTCCAAGTGGTGTACCGAAGGGGCCAGGTGGTGTGCCGCCCCCCCTTTCCGGCGCTCCCAAAGCACCACCCTCTTCTGCACCGTCGATGTCCTCCTCTGTGCCTCCCATGCCTTCCGGTGTTCCCAAGGCGCCTCCCCCTCCGCGATAGTTGCTTCGCGTCCTCGGATTTCTATTCAGTAGCCGGGTTGACACCACGCTATCTACTCTGAGCTCGTACGCTTCGGCATCACGTGGGAAAAAAAATCAGATATTGTTGCTTCACAGCCAAGCCACCCATGGCATTTTGTACGCTTCTCGTCTCTCGAGACGCACTGACATATCGCACTTTGCCACAAATAAACATTCTGTGTCCTGTGTGTTGGGACATATTGTGTAAATTACCTCTGTCAGAGACTGGAGGGACACACCCTCCCTCATGTGCGCACGCGCTCACATCTCTCCCTTCGAGGCGGCCAGAGTGAGCCAGTCACGAGACTTTCTATAAATGGGATATGTACTGTGACCGAGGCAGAAATCCCCGGGCGGTGTCTGCAGTTTATTGCTGATCTTGACGACGCTCGCACCTGGGTCCGATCCTCTGTGAAGTCTTTCGGCGTTGAGTGCTCTTCTTGCGCACCGGATACCGCGGCGGCGGCACCCTTTGGAAAGAGATGGAATCTGGGCAAAATCCTTTTTTTTCCCCGCCGTGCTTCAATTTGTCTCATCTCGGGTTGCGGGATTACCAATCCGTCCGGGAGGGAGGGACTCCCACTTGTGATGAGGAGTCGTCGCGCTTCAATCTGTCCTATCTCGGTTGCGGGCTACCGGTTCGTTCAAGAAGGGAGAAACCCTCCATTTATGACGAATGGCCAGCGGAACGCCCACAAGCCTCCCGTGTGAGACAGCGACCTCGATCACGCACCGACTCCAATATCGTACTCGACTTCAGGGGTGCGTAGCTCCTGTCAACCCGTGCTTCCATGTTTGGATTATGCGAATTTGACCAAGTTCAGCTGCACGTGTCGGAGGTGGTTCGACGGCGCCGATTAGAAAACAAGGTCGCTCATTCTTGGGGATTTTTCAGATGAGAAGGTAACGTTGGCAGTTTTAAAAAGGAAGAGAGAAGAAACCGCGGGGCTCGCGCATCGAAGCCTCTCGTCTAGACAGACCCTTCCTCTGAAGTCAGTCCCCGTGCTCACCGCGTTTTCCCAAAACCGCCTCGCCGCAGCTCGCCCTGCCAGAGCAAGTGAACCCGTACAAGTGCTGCTGACGTGTGTATGGAGGGGGCGTATGGCGTATGTATGCTACGCGGCTCGAGGGGAGGAGGGCGTGGGCAAGACGGTGTGGAGGACCTCAGGTTCATCTCTTGGCGCGCGTAGAGTATGACGTGAATGGCCCGAGTGGCCTCGCTTCACTGGCCTGAAAAAAAGTTGCCTTGTCAGGCGAAGGGCTCTCGTAGCCTCGGAGATCCCTCCCTCTCCAACGTGTGCGCGTCTCTCTCGCGGTCCCCGAGAGCCCGAAGACTCCTCGCAGAAGGGTGGCGACATGAAGTGTGAAAGGTGCACCCTTCGGTTCCGCGCGCGAAGCACCTCCTGTCCGCGAAGATGCGCTCTTCCGGCAACCCACGGAGTCCGTCCCGTTCGCGTCCGGTATTTTTCTCCTGGTCCAGGGGGGGATGCGTCTGCTCGCCTCGTTCCCGAGAGCTGTACTTCTTTTTTTTTTTTTAGCTTATTATACACAAAAGAGACCTTGCATGTGTCATGCCCCCTTACTCGCGCTCCAGGCGGCGGACCTCCCTCGAGAACGGGGAGATGGAAGGCACGGCTGTCCTGAGCGCATCGTACGACGTGCGGGTGCGTGGGTCCTCGGTGAATTCGACAGTCGTCCCTTGACAGCGCCGGATAAAATGGTTTCAGACAGCCTGCTTTTTTGTCCCGCGTTATAGACATTACGGATGTGCCACGCTTCCCTGTCTTGCCTTTCGCTCCGCGGCGCTGGCGTGTGGGTTCCGCCTCGGCCGGAAACCCGCGCGCCTTCTCACTCTTTCGACGGGGGAGCGACGGCCGCCCGTATCACGTGGCTTTCTTCCGCCGCCTCCTCTGAGCGCTCGAGCTCGCCGGAGCGTCGCTGGACCCGTATACAGCATCCGCGGGCGCTTTCCCGCTTTAGAAAATTTCTCCCAATATAAAAATTCCGTCTAGTTAAGAAAAATCGGCGACGTTTCTTGCTTTATATAACTCAAAATATCGTCAATTTACTCATATTTGACGATAGTTGTCTAACGGTAAGAGCATTACATGAATCATGAGATCCGTTGATTCCGTATTATGCCTAGTATTGTTGGCGGCGTTAGTGCTCGTCAGCTCCGTGGGGCACCACGGCATGGCGAGCGCGTCCTCGACTGGGCGGGGGCAGTTCACCGTGCCTAAGAATGCACTGGCTCTTTACTCCGGTAACGCCCTCAAATGTGTTAACAGCTCGAGCACCTACTTCAGGTCGAGTGGGGCTGGCTGCGACAGTACGTGTCTGCGAGGGGGATGAGGCATAGAGGGGGGGGGGAGAGAAGAGGGCTGACGCGAGTGGACTTTTTCGTGCGCAGGCAACATGGACCCCAGGTCGCCTTTTCCGAAACCTGGTCAGTCGCCCTTGAACAGGGTGTGCTCTCTGCAGTTCCAGGACATTCCTGGCAGCGACAATGTCGCTGGTGCCGCGGCTCTGTTGAACGACGTCGGCAAGATTTTCACGGAGGGGAAGACCCCGACCATCACAAATTCCAACCACGATGAAGACCTGAGCTTTGACGTGCTTGTCGACAACACTGTACGTATGGCCTGCGTTTGAAGCGACATCGCGGAGCCGCGCGGCCGAGACTGACTTTTTTTTTTTTTCGTGCGCGCGAGGCAGTACTTCAAAGTCACCTATCTCAACGCGAGTTGCCACAATCGAAACAGCCTCGGGTACTTCAAGTACAACAAGACGTCGAAGTCTATTATTTTTGACGACCCGAAGGGCAGACGTCATCCTGGTCCGATCATCTTCTTCTCTCTGTCCGAGGGTACGGACAAGTGCTATCCCAAGGGGTACTCGGTCGAGTACGGTCCCTTCAACAGGGGCGAGACGATAGGGTTCTACTTGGTGGACAACGGGTACGACCTTGTTGGCAAACAATGGGCCAACTTCACCGAGAGAAGCTATTACAGCATCAACTCGCTGAACAAGCCGGGATACAAGCCGATCTACGTGTGGGTGCACTTGCAGGAGATTGGCGCGTTCATGATAGGGTTCGACGACAACGGGGTTAACAATGTGCGAGATTACGACTACAACGACATCATCGTGCTCATGGAGGTCAACATGGCGATGGGGAACGTGAGCATGCAGGTCCCTCCCAGCTACGGTTCTGGGAAGCTGAACGTGTGCAGCAAGGTGGATCACGTGCCGGAGAGCACCTGGCTGCAACAGGAGAAGTACACCTACGCGTTGCTGGATTCGCCGCTGCAGTCGGACTGCGTCAACTACATGCGAGTCCCGAGCCCGTGGACGTGGGCGGAGTACGACGAGAGTGGTAGAGATGCGTACTATCAGGGCATCGTCTCCACCTGGCGAAACTACAAGGGCAAGAGCCTCGTGTTTAGGTCGAAACAGAACAGTTCGGAGCAGGTGTTGGTGGCCCACAACGTCAGGGACGGCATGGTTAGCGAGTACGTAGACAGGATCGATCTGTTCAAGGGCGACCCCAAGAACGACCAGAGCGCCGCCAAATCCGTTGACGGGAAGGACGGGAAGGAGGCCGCACCTGTCGAGTGCGTGTGGGTCGGATGCAATGCGGTCAGGGTGATAAGGAGGCCGGCCACCATATTGGCGTCGAGCACGACGCATTCTTTGTGCGTGTCTGGGAGAGTGAACATTTACAACGGAACGTACAGCGACGTCCCTTCGCTGCCGAGCCCGGACTTGACGATCCTGGAGATTAGCGGCATGGAGGACAAGGATGTCGAGGTGGCCAACCTGCGTCTGCTGAGGCCGGGGTTCCAGAGTCGCGTGCTGTCTCTGTACATGTACTACGACCTCACCGGCATTCCCAGCCAGAGGGCCAGGGCCTTGTTCACCGAGTCCGCGGCCAGCTTTTTGGCGTCGAATCTCGACCGGGGCGTCGGAGGGTTCAGCGACGTGAGGGTTAGCCTGTATTTCTACGTCCCGGGTTTGACGCCCAGCTACCGATTCATTGGGAGGGCCGACACGTTCTCAGACCTGCGATCTAAGTTCAGGGATGCCACTCTGGCGCTTCCGACCATCAACGTCGATACGGGGAGCGAGTCGAGCCTGTTGGTGCCGCTCTCCAAGATTCTGGCAGAGCGCGACTCCATCGCCTCGTACAAGGCGGTCGTCGTATTCGCGGGCAAGGCGTGGGCCGAGAGCACGGAGGAAGAGTTCGCGCTGGCGGCCAGAGCGTCCGGGAGGTCCATCGGCTTCGTCAGCCCCAGCTCGCTGTCAGGCTCGCTGGATAGACTGAAGAGCAAGGTCCCGCACGTGTGGTACGACACGGACGCCTGGAACGGGTCGAACTGGTACACGGCCCTCGCCGGCAGCGTGTTCGAGAGTCAGAACTACGTCACGCGCGGGTATCTGACGGTGCCGCAGATGTACTCGGTCTACCCGGAGCACGACTCCCTGTTCGAGTTCGACTCGAGCACGGCGATGAACGGGAGCAACTCGCAAATCGACCTGGCGCCGAAGTACACCGTCAGGTGGCGAGCCAACAGCCAGATCGTCAACGACCTGACGAGCTCGGGCGACGGCGTGGTCAGGACCAAGATCGGCCTGAGCGGCTGGGGCGTCGTGAGCCTGAATATCGCGTACAACCGACCGCCAATTGGCAGGGACACGTCTATAAAGTACAATAGCACCTCCACCACAGTTGAGCTGTCGGTGAGCGATCCAGACAGCGCGAACCTGCTGAACATCAAAGTCACCAGCATACCCGCGGTGGGCAACCTGTCCTACGTGCAGGACGGCGTGGTGAGGCAGATCACGAAGGCGGGCACCTACATCAACGAGTTCGACGAGAAAGGGCTGCCCAAGTACAACGTCACGAACAAGCTGATCTACAACACCACCAGCAGCGGTAACTACTCGTTCAAGTACGTCGTGGATGACGGGTGCGTGACCAGCCGCGAGTACGAGGTGAAACTCAACGGCGCGCTGCCGAACACCGCGCCCATAGCAAATCATAGCACTATCCATGTGTCCGAGTCCAACAGCGAACTGAATCCGCTGGCGTTCAACATCACGGGGAGCATCATCGACCCCGACATCCACCCCCCTGTCTACGTCTGGTTCTACATGCTGGACTCCTCGAAGGGTGTGTTCCGAGACAGCAAGAACAACACGCTGAAACTCAGGTCGGAGTACGGGCCAAACGACCCGTTCGTGTACTACGAAGACATTATGTACTTCATCCCGTACAGGACCTTCCAGCCGTCGCCGGGCGTGACGTACGAGGTCGCTCTGTACAATTTCCAGGAGACCGACGGCCTGCGGAACGAGTCCAACAACGCCTTTTTGTACGCCCAGTACACGTGGTCCGGAGAGACGCGTCCGATCCTGCGCTTCCAGAACGACCACATCAAGATCGACCCCACGTCCTCGCGAGCGTCGTTCATCATGATTTTGGAGGACGTGCCCGACTCGAGGCTGGACGTGTACATGGACAGCATGACTTTGGGCAACGAGATCTTGGACGGCACCAATGTGCTCATCAGCTACACGAGCGACTCCTCAAAACCGTCGTTCGACACGTCGATCATGTCCGTCACGGTAGGGTCGAATGCCTTCACGGTCGTTAGCGGCCTCGTGTGGTCGACCAAACTGGCGGCAGACCAGTCGGACGACCTCGTCATAACCGGCACCTTCCGCGCGGTGAGGGTAGGAAAGGACGGGCAGCCCACCGGCACCCTCCCCAACTCCACCGTCGCCACGCTGACGCTGACCCTGAGCGATCAGGGCAGCGTGGGCGACAAAGACAAAACGCCGACCGCGTACAACGTCGTTGTACCGAACTTCGACAAAGCTCAGCGCTCGCCCGAATTTGACCTCGCGGGCACCGATCTCATCACTCCGGCTCCCGGGACCGAGAGCTTCACCTTCTTCGTCAGCGGTCCACCCACGTGCAAGAATAAGGACGGGCAAAGCCTGCCTTGCGGAGCGCTCTATCGAGTTGACAACAAGAAGCCTCTGTCCTCGACGAGTGCAGAGTCCGCTGACGGCAACTACGCCAGCGACACGGCGTCCCTCGTGGACAACACCGAGCAGGTGATGCAGGGCCTCGACACCGAGATCTACTACGGCTCCAAGCTGTCAATCTACTTCGAACCATCGCCTATAGACCTCAATTACCCGACGGGCACCCTGACCTTCACCTACACCGTCTTCAACGGCTACAACACTTCTGAGCCTGCGACCGTGACGCTCAATATCGACGACCTGGTGATCCCTCCCGAGTCGGCCAGCAGGAAGGTGTACATGTCTCAGGGGTCGGAGTTGACCGAGGCGTTCCCCATCCAGCTATCGAACGGCGTGGACCTCGCTTACCTGCAGGTCTTCGTGCCCTCCGACGAGAAGGACATCTACATCGGCGCGGCCCCCACCGAGCCCGACTCCGGCACGAAGGGCGAAGGCTCCGTCATCCTGACCCCATCGACGGTCAACGGCGCGTCCGTGAACGTCTACTTCAAAATGCTCTCGGACGCATACTCCTATCTGCCCAGCGAGACGCCCAAGGTGTACAAGAGCTTCCAGTTTAGAGCGTGCGACAACTACTCCGCCGACGGCGGCAGTCAAGGACCCGTTTGCAGCAACAACTACACCATCGACGTCTACGTCGTGCACACCCCCCACCAGCCCGAGTCCAGCGACCTGACCCAAACCGTCGAGAGGTCCGCCACCCTGAAGTTGGAACTCCCGGCCATAGACCAGGACGAGTACGACAAGGGCAAACTGCGGCCCATCATCTACATCGACAGCTTCGCGCTGAACGGAACTCTCTACTCTGACGAAAAGCTGACCCAGCCCATCAGCCCCCTCACCGCCAACTCTGTCATCGAGCTCGACTCGACCGTCATGTACTACGTCTCGCACACCCTGGGCGAAGATGTACTGCGCGCTCGCGACAGCTTCTCGTACACCCTGGTTGACACGACCGACCTGAGGTCCAAAGAGGCGAGCGTGACCATCTACGTGAACCCCAGAGGCGACCCACCCTCCACGACGCTGAACGAAATCACCGCCTTACAGTTCCGCAATCTGACCTTCAGTCTGACTGACACGCAGCGATACGTAACTGTCGAGGTGTCCAGCAGCACCGCTGCCGCCACCATCACCTCTCTCCCTCGCGGCACCCTCTACGAATGCACCGACGCCGCCTGCAGCAGCAGCAACACTGTCGCCATCACCAGCGTGCCCCACGAACTCTCGCTCTCGGGCCTCGACTCGAGCCTCATCTACCTCTCCCCTCCCTACGAGTGGGGCTCCGCCTTCACCACCATCCGCTACACGCTGAAGGACGTCGACAGCGGCAAAACCTCGTCCGAACTCACCCTGACTGTCAACGTCGAGCACGTCAACAACGCCCCCGCTTTTGAACAACTCAGCTCCTCGTTCGGCGACGGTAAGCTCATATCTCTCAAGCAGACCGACGCCCACGACTTCGAGTGGATGTTGACCGACGTGGACACCCTGCCAAGCGAGCTCTACACGGTACTTGTCATCTCCCTCAACCAGAACCAAAACTGGTCCCTTCACCGCTGCCTCGACCGCGACTGCGGCTCCACCGAGCCCCTCGTCTCCAGCGGCTCCAATTCCAGCGTCAACGACCAGTTCTCGATGCTCCCCACCGAAGTCAGCAGCGACGACTGCAAGACGATAGACGATCTGTACAAACTTAACGGCACGCTCACCGAAGACACAAAATGCTACGCCTACTTCAAGTACCGACTCCAACCCGACAAGGAAGTAGCCTACTCCACCTCCATCGGCTTCACCTTCATCGGCTCGGACAAACTGGCCAACACCGCCGAGTACGGCGTCGCAGTCCGCCACTCCTTCGTCAACCGACAACCTGTCATCTGGGCACCCCCCGAAATCGTCTCCGAGGCCGGCACCACGAACCCCTTCATTCGCGACAACGACCCGAACAGCGAGACCTACAACAAGAGCGTCTCCATCACGGACATCGGCGCATCATCCAAGTGCTTGGAAAGATTCAACATAACCTCTGACGCGCCCGGCGAATTCGTGCTCTCCACCTCCGCTCAACACATGTGCAACCAGAGCAAGGTCGCCGCTGACGACAGCAACCCCGAATCTCCCCAACTCCCCTTCGTCACGTGCCTCGGCAGCGTCGATGACCTGAACAGCTGGCTCCCCGAACTCCGATTCAGCACCAACCAAACCACCGCCACCCTCACGTTTACCATCGACGACAAGGGCTGCTCCAGCGGCGTTGACGACGACCGGTCCTACAGCAACACCGCCACTACACATCTCAACCTCACCGCCACCTCCGGCGGCTCCACTGGTAAGGTCGTCGGTATCGTTGCCGGATCCGCCGCAGCCGCCGGCATCGTCGTCCTGAGCGCTCTCGCCTACTTCCTCAGACATGGCATGTCCTCTCCTCCAGACGTCTACTTCGATATCGGCAGCGAGAGCGTCTCCACCGCTCCTCAAAACCCTCTCTTCCAACCCAGCACGCAAGAGTACAGCTCGTCCATCTACAGAAACGCATAAACAACCCTCTCGACACGTGGAATCCTCGAAGACCCTCCTGTGGGGGGCTGCTTTGATATCCTTAACCAATTGCACGCTTTGAAAGGGGCGGAGACTCTATGTATGCTATCTCTTGAATGATATAAAAAGCCCGCGAAAAAGCCCATCTTCCTCCTCCCTCCCTCAGGGGGGGCTGGCTGCAGAGGAGGGTGCGCGGCTCATTAAAAAAAAAGACCTTTTTCTTTAACTCTTTAAAAAAAAAGTTCCCCCCTAAATGCGACAAAGTTTTCTCACCTTCTTTCGGAACTCCTTCCGCTTACCTCTCTCATCCATGGGCATAGCCTGGTGGTTCCAAAGAAGACCTAGTAGGTTTGTTTCCTGGTACTCAGGCGCGATAACTCCCCCTATTTCCTGCCTAACGCCCCCCAGCCTGTCATTTCTAGACACCTACAGAGTCATCCTTCTAGGGAACAAGGACTCGGGCAAAAGAACTCTCTTCAACCAACTCTCTGTACGTACACGCCCTCCCCACGCGCCCTCCCCCCCCCCCACCTCTCACTCTTTCTCTTCTCCTCGCGCGCGTCCCAGAAATCAGACGTCTACACTGACAGCGTACGCTCTCGCTCCCCCCCTCCAACTCCCAACCCCTCTCGCCTAACTCCTCCCCGAAAGTACGACTACCCATGCGAAATCGACGGCGTTCACGCCACCATTCAACTGGTACGCACTTTTTTTTACAAAAAAAAACGATCCAAAGCTGACACGCAAATTCCTAGATTCAAAACTACCAAACGTTCTCAGAACTGCTCAATGTCTCCTACTCCATGGGCATCTACTTCACGGACAGCCTAGAGACGGCCAGAGACGCAAACTGGGAACCCTCTAAATGGATCCTGTGCTACACAGGCAATTCTGAACTACTGAACACCGCCGATTCAAGGGAAGTGGCCAACAACTTCATCAAAGTCGTTTGTCCCAGTCCAGACGGCAAAATACCAATATCGATCGGGGACATCGCAAACTGGTGCAAAGGGTATGATGATGCGCGCACGTGTGCTTCAATTCCCTCAAAAAAAAAACCCTCTGTTATTGACATATTTTTTTGTACCAAGTAAAACAAAAACAATCACTTCAAGCATTCTACCGACATGAATGCAGACAGAGCACCATCGGCCGACCTTTTTTGTAACAATCCATGACAAATAAAACACGTCTACAAAAAAAACACCGGATTTCCCGCTCGTTAAAAAAGGGGGGAGAAAGGTCCTTTGTACACGTGGCAAACGGCCTCGGACCCCACCACCGCAACTCGAGGCTCTCCAAGCGGAACCCCGAATTCAAACCATCTCACCCTTCGAGAAAATGAATGCGCGCGTGCATGCCCCCCCTCAACCGAGAGAGACATGTAGAGCGGGGAGACGCACTCTGTGCTATCACCGAACGAGGTATCGAACGGGCACGTCTCATTATCTCGAGACCACGAAAACACACATCTCTTCGCCGCAGACTTTTGTTTTACATGATTCGCTTCAACTTACAACTTCTGGAACGGCTACAACTTGAGTTTTATGTTGCGCAACGTACAAAAATTTTTTTTCATAGTATTTTGGCATAATTGCACTCCGCAGAACAGTTTCCTGTCTCCTTTTGCGCAACTCCTAGCAGCGCGGGAGGGATGGGCTACACATCACACGTGCCTCAGGAATTTCGCAACAAGTTGTGTAAATGCTTGCGAGTCAAATCGATTTCTCCCCCCTGGGATGTCATGGTGATTGCCCGAACAAACGAGTCTATCTCCGACGTTTTCCGCCGAATAATTGAGAACTCCATTACGTCGATGCCGCTGTATGATGAGGGCAGGGAACGATACGTGGCGTTTGTAGACATTTTTGACATATTGACCTACATTGTGGAGGTTTTAGGGTTTTCTACGGGCAGACTGCAGGGATGGCTGATAAGGAAGGAGTTTTCCGAGACGCCGTGCTCGGTGCTGCCTAACCAAAGTGCGAGGAATCCCTGGGCGCTGATTCACGAGGATTCTTCGTTGCAGAACTGCATCAATGCGATGCAAGATAGCAACCTCAGCAGAATCGGTGTTGTAGACAATCGGGAAATTTATCGAGTGTCTTGACGCAGAGCAGAATTATCGACTATTTGGCGGACAACGTCGCGGAAATCGGTGAACTGGCTGAGACGACGATAAATCAACTCGGCCTGGCGACAAGGAGCAGGCAGATTGTCAGTATTTCGCAAAAAGACCCTGTTATTCAGGCGTTTGTAAGATTTACCGTTTCAACATCAGTGGAGTAGCCGTTTTGAACGAGGAAGGACACATGGTGGGAGATGTGAGCATCAGAGATTTGAAGAGCGTCGGATATTCGCTTGATTTCTTTGAGCGACTTTATATTCCAACCAAGGATTTTATTGAAGAGAAACACAAAGTAAACTCTTCAACGTTCGTGTGGGTGACCGAGTCGAGCACGTTGCGAGAAGTGCTTGAACAATTTAAGCAGTGTCACATTCACAGAGTTTACGTCATTGATCCCGAAACGAAGGTTCCGTATGGCGTGGTGAGTGCAAGGGAGGTCATTTCACTCTTCGCCTCAGATGTCAAAAGGATGCAGACAAGAATAGCAGGTGGGTACACGAAGGTCAGTTTCCAAGACGAAACTGAGTATCACGCAGAAGAATCCTCGATAGTGTCGATTCAGGTCGCCTCCGACTCAGAAGCAGCCGAGAGCGAGTGAGTCGATGAGACAAGTACGGTAGACACGTAAAAAAGAAGTACACTCGAGGCACTTTCTGGAAAAGACGGAAACAAGTATACAGAACACAGTTCGGTGTTTAGATGTTCATAATTTTGGTGCTCTCGTAGTAGGCTGCGAACTATGGACTGCGGTGGAACAAAGGGGAAAACCGCCTTATAGTCTTCGCCATGTTTTTTTTAGTGCATGTAGTCTAGAAGGAGGGTTATGTATATACAACATATTTTTGTATGTGGTATCGATTATGAGGAAAAAAAAATTTGCTGTGTTATAGATATATTTCTGTGTCGTTTTTGTAAGGACAGCCAGATGAGCAGGGAAACCTCTGGCGTGCTAGATATTTATCTTCACCCGCTCGTCGTGGTCTCGATTGCAGACCATTACACTCGGGCGAAGGTGCGACACAGCGTCGAGAGGGTGTATGGCGTTTTGTTGGGAAGGCAGGAATGGCGCAGGGTCGAGTTGTTTTCTAGTTTCGAGGTACCGCTGGCTACCGGCCATCTTCTGGACACGGCTTACTTAGAAGAGAAAAGTAAAGCTGGTACTGATTTTTTTTTTGACAAGTGAAAAGTTCGGGATGTCTGTGGTTTAATTTTTTTTTGATTTAGTTAAGCAGGTTTCTCCGGGGTATGAGATTATGGGCTGGTACTCGACGGGCAGGGAGGTAGAGGAGGAAGATATGGCCATACAGAAGCAACTAGAACGTTTTAACGAATCGCCATTGTTTTTGTGCCTTGATCCAAATCTGGAGGTTGGAATTCGAGAAGTGCCTATTGAAATTTACGAGAGCAAAATCAAAGTCGTGAGAGATCAGCCTGTCAGTCAATTCGTGAAAGTTCCTTATAAGATTGAAACAGAAGACATTGAACGCCTATCGATTGACTGCGTGGCTAGAACGACCTCTGTTGGCGGTGGTTCCCAGATACAGATGCATTTGGCGAGCATGCATCAGGCCGTGAGTATGTTGCAGATGCGTGTAATGGCGATAGCAAGCTATTTGAAGGTGGTGGAAGACGGCGAGTTGGAAGCTGATCAGGCGATTCTCAGACACATTTTTTCCCTTTGTCGAATGCTTCAGACGACCAACGACTTCAAAATTGCCCGGGAACTTTCAGATCAATACAACGACGTTTTATTGCTCACGTTCATAGCGAGCACTGTCAAAGCGAGCAGCCTTATGCACGGACTCATCGAGAAGTTCAACAAGGGCTACGATCGTCGACCTAAGAGACGCACCATAGCGTAGGTGTTGAAATTGCGCGCGGCTCGGCTTGGAGAGGCGTGAGAAGGCACATCATTTTGTACAAAAAAGTTTTAGAACACCGTTTTTTCTAGTTTTTTTTTATTGCCGAGGCAGAGCGGATTTTTTTCTGGCGCTCGAGCTAGAAGTTCGCGAGGAGTGGTAATGGGGAGTGCTTCTGGGTGAACGGGAGGGGAGGGACGGGAATTCATCTGGGTCGCTCACGGCGATGGGACGGTTGGACGAAGTGGGAGGAGTGAGACAGAGCGTGTTGAGGGGGGGAGTGATGACAGCTGAGAAGTCGGTGTTTGGGGGCTGAGATGGCCGTGTGTGTTTTTTACGAGAGCATGATGGTGGGAGTGATGAGCGGTTAGGAAGGGATGGGAAGTTATCCTCGAGGGAGAGATACTGGTGGTGAATGGCAAAGAGATCGGATCTTTTTTGTTCGTTTGGCAGAGATTCGGCGATTTCGAAGAAGATGTGGTTGGCTCGATCGCCATTGCCGAAAGTTTGTCTGAATTGACGATAGTAGTCAGACGGGTCGATTAGTCCTTGGCGGAATTTGGAACTTAGTTGTCGAAAAGAGCAGAATTTTTGGTCGTCCTTTAGGAAGTCTTTGATGACGGAAACGACAAGTTTGCCTCTTTCTTCGCGGGACTGTTGGACGGGGGTGGACGGACTGGAGGTCGAGGAGGGTTTGACAGGTTCGTTAATGTTCGCTGACAAGTTCAAATTGAATCCGGAGTGATTGTCCTGGACTTGGAGAGCATAGGGTTTATCGTCTGGATAGAAGATGGGCGCTGGAGAGGGTATTCCCTGGGCGCTGGAGTCGCGAGAAGGGCGGTAGGGGGGTGATCTGAATCGTCGTCTGTCGTGGTGATTGGATGAATTGAACCTGCCCAGATCTGATATCTGAACGGTGCGATAGGCCTTCGAATTCCCCTTGGATCCCTGTGCGTGAGTGGTTATGAAATGGACTTGAAATTCATATTGCGTGTCGAAGGCGACGAATTTTTTTTCTAGGCATTGTTTTTCTTGGCACAGATAGTGTCGAAAAGAGAAATGTTTTTCCAAGTGATCGTAGTCCTTGAAGTAGCTGTATAGAATGTTTTGTTTTTCGCACAAAAAGCATTTGAAATGCGCCTGCTCGCAGTGCATGAAGAGCTCATCCGTCGAATAGAATCTGTCTCGACAGTAGGCGCAAGACGGATGTCCGCCGATGTGGATGCTGGGATCGCCAGCGTCCAGGTGGGCCGGGTAGTCGGACGCGGAATAGAGCTTTTGTTCTCGCGGAAAGCACTTTCTGTACGTCAAGCAGATGTCGCAAAACCTTTTCGAGTGAGCTGACTGAACGTGTTTTTTGAGCGCCGCCATGTCCGTCCACACGGACGAGTCGGGTGAGCACGCGGGACACTTCAGTTCAACGTAAGATCGACAGCGTCGATAGTAGGAGGCGTCGGCGACCACGATTTGGCTCCGTTCGAAGCACTGCGTTGACTTGACTTGACTTGGCAGCGACGACTCGAGTTCCCGGAACGACTCCGCATCTCTCCTTGACGCCGCCGACACGATCACCACGGACGGCAACTCCTCTTTGCAGATGCAGCAGTTCAAGTCTCCGTACAACTCTCGCATTCGAATCGTACACACCGCACATACTTGTGTATGGCCGCAGCGTCCGATAGAGTAGTATTCAAGTGGCTCGCAACAAATGACGCACGACGAGTGGTCAGAGTGTTGATGTTCCTTGGGCTGCGTTGGCTTTTTGCCTTGTCCCAGATCCAAAGAGCCAGTGAGTTTGTGTCTGGGCGCGACCAAGGAAAGCTGGTTTTTTCTTTCAAGATTCCTAGCGTACCTTTCTTGTTCGGCGCCGACACTCCGACCGAGCCCGTTCGGCCCTCGACTTCCGCGCCGCCGACAGTTCTGTTCTTCGCTTCGGGGGATTCCAATGGCCAGTTCTCGCTTTTCTGCGGTCCCCGAGCGCCTCTTGAACCCGGCGAGGAGCGGCGATCCGCTTCCAGCGCGCGGGATCGCACAGGGTGGTGAGTCAGGCCCTCTCGGTGGGCTTCTTGAGTCGCTCCCCGGGGGCCTTGGACCGCACCCGCGGCGTGCCGAGGCCTTCTTCTATCGCCCCGCCGAATTGACGGTGTCACCTTACGCCCTCTGTACACATCGCGCGTGTCATGGTTGTGCATTGACGCAGCCCCGCCTGTACAGCGCTTTCTCGCCGCGATGCTCGTCGGTCGAACGGTGCCTCTCTGAGACGGTCTTCAGAAAGGCATAAGAAAAGTGACTGCCGCGCGGGTGTGTGTGTGCGAAAAAAAAAAAAAGCGTATCTCTCGCTGGCTCCCCGGCAACCGCTCGAGCGCCGGGGGGGCACTGCGCGGCCATCTCTCGAGGGGCGGCGTCGAGGAGGGAGCCTGCGCGAGAGAGATGCGTCTCTTTTACATGGCTGTGTGTCGCACACGTGCTATCGACAATTACATATGTATACACACACGCGCGTGCGTGACGGAGTCAAAATTGGGCGAGTCGCTGGGGGGTCTACCGTTTGGGGCGTTTCGCGCTCGTCCGTTCACTTCGGCGGTTGCGTCGTGGGAGGGGTTTTCGCTCGGGGGGCGGCGGGGTCGTCCGACTTGGGTCGTTTAGACGGAGGGGGGCCGCTAGACTGCGCAGTTGCTGTTCTGTATCCGTTTGAGTCGGATGGAGTCGCCGCCGGGGACGGGGGCGCCTTCTCTGCTGCCAGAGTGATCCGACTGCGGTGCGGACGGGTCCAGTACGCTTCGATAGGAGGGTGGGTGGCGACGAGAAAAATTTGCCTCTTGACTCTCTTTCGACTGCGATGGGGTCAGCGACTGGTGGCCCTGTTGCTCGGGAGGCGGGTAGGACCTCTTCGACCCTTCCCACGGGGCTCGCTGGACGTAGGGTTGGCGATAGCCCTGACGCGCGGTGCCGGGGCGGGCCTGGTAGGTGCGTCGAGGCGCCTGCCCGGTGGCCGAGGACTTGTACTGCTGGTGATAGGGCGCATAAGAAGAAGAATAGGGCTGTTGGAACTGCTGCATGGGCGGCGGGGGATACTGGTGACAGGTGTATGGCGGATAGATCATGGGCTGGCGATAGAGGCGCGTCTGCGCAGGCTGCTGCGACGAGGGGGGATGTCGGCTTTGCTTCATCTCTTTTCTCTTTTTGACGTCGTATTCGTGAGCAGAGGTAGAGGGCGGGATGTCTATCGGCTTGCAGGGCAGTGGCTCCTTCCAGAAGTAGTCGGAGTCCAGCGCCTCTGCGGCGCGCAGTCTCTTGGAGGGGTCGTAGGCCAGCAAGCCGCTCAGGAGCTCGTAGGTGTACGGGGGGAAATTTCGTTCTGTACACATTCTTTGCAGTTGTGGTACGTAAATTTTTTCTGGCTTGAAGTCGCGCCAATCCTCCCTAGAGAGCAGCTCGGGGGCAGTTTCGGGCGTGGGGGTGCCGAGGATCGAAAATATCCTTTCCAGAAGCTCGAGTCGGTCCTGGCCCTTAAAGAGGGACCGTCTGAACAGCATTTCCGCGAAAACGCAGCCCGCGCTCCAAATGTCTACGTGAGTCGTGTAATTGGCCCTTTTCGAGTTCTCGTCGCACATCAGCAGCTCCGGCGGGCGGTACCAGAGCGTAATGACGTTGGCGGTGTAGGCGGTCATCGTAGAACACAGGGGCCTCGCCAGACCGAAGTCGGCGATTTTCAATATGCCCTTGTTGTTGACGAGCAAATTGCTCGTTTTGATGTCTCGATGCAGTATGCGATTTACATGCAGGTCGTATATGCCCTTGAGCAGCTGCTGAAAGTAACACTTGATCACCTCCGGCTTGAAAACGAGGTCGTAATGCATTTCCATCAGGCCCGCTAGATCGTGGTCCATGTACTCGAAAATGAGGAAAATGTGTCCCTTGTCCTGTTGATTCGACGAATCTCTAGAGGTGATGATTTCCTTGAGGAGCACGACATTGTCCGTCTTCTTTATGTCGCGCAGCTTCTTCAAAATGTTGATCTCTCGGAGCGCGCTGACGGGAAACTGCAAACGCACGTGCAGTCGCAAATACAGAATTATTACACAACCGCGTCAAAAACGAAAAGATATGCGCCCGCCGAGCTCGGAAAATGCGAGCGGCCCGATTCTGAAGCGCCTCAGACCGTCATGGAGTCGAAGAGAAAAGGTGCCGATTCCTTCGGCAGAAAAAAAAAATGCCTTTTGGAAGACAACGTACGCCATCGACACCGACCTCGTCTTTGATCTTTTTGAGCGCGACCAGTTCATTCGTGGCGCGGTCTCTCCCCTTCAAAACCCTCCTAAAGAACTCTTATTAGCCAGGGACCACCTATTCAAAGCGGGAAAAAAAAACGTACCCAAAGGTCCCTTCGCCCAACACGTCGAGTATCTCGAACGCATCGATCGTTCTGATCCACTCCTTATTTTGCAAGTTCTGAAATCTCAGTTGGGGAGCCTGGCCCGAATTTGGGGGATGTTGGTTGTTGGAGGTAGAGGACGACAAGGGCGCGTTCCACTGTACGCCATCCGCTCCACCACTCATCGGCCAAACTACCTATAGTCAGGATTTACTCTCCCACTGAGACTGTTGTGGAATAACCATAGCCATGCACAGACGTGCACGGAGGGAGAGAAGCAACTATGCAGTTTGAAAAAAAAAAAAAAAAAATCCTACGTTATCGACAAAAAAATAAGAGGGAACCGAGTGACGAGCAGACGCTATATATAGAAGTGTACCGATTCGTCCGTCGCCGCCGTCACCGCGTCCGTTGGGTTTCCCGGTCCAAAAAAAAAAACTTTTCCGCGCGCTCTGTCGCTTCCGACGCCGAATTTCGAGGGTGCGCCGGCTCAGGAATACCGCGCACGCTCAATCTTTGCGCGTCGTACCCGTATCATGCGAGGGGTTTTTTTTCGAAATTTTAGGGTTTATATTTGCAATAGAGAATGTCGTGACGTTTAATCTCCGAAAAGATCAAGGGCTAGATCGCCAATGTCGTCGTCGTCGGACTCCTCCACCTTCTTCTTTTCGGCCTCTGATGCGCTGGTTTCGGAGGGGCCGCTCGGAGCAGCGGAACTTGCCGGGGCCGCTGGCGCCGCTACGCTCGAAATTGTGGCGAGAGACTCCTTTCCTTGTGTAATAAGTGCTTGAATATCCTTGCCTTGAAGTTCCGAGATGACCTTTTCCAACGCGACCTCGTCGACTGGAGCGCTGACGGAGTCTAGAATGCTCTTGAGGCAGTCCGCATCGGGGCTCGGGTTTCCCCCAAGTGACGCCAAAAGGTAAGCGGCTACGTAGCGCATCTCGGTAAATTCTGGCCGAACAAAAAAAAGCGTTAGGAAGACGAGCGGCTACCGAAACGGCTACTGAAACAGCTACCGCGATGCTCGGGGCTCGCAGGTAGAGGCCGTCAAAAAAAATTGCGAACCGCAGAAGGGTGACGAAAAAAGAATGGCGCAACAAGAGGGAATGCTCTGAGCTATGGCACCGTCTCTGTTTCAGAGATGCTTTTTATGCGTCCGCAAATACATGATTTTTTTTTCTCTGAGACTAAATAACATACTAAAGCGTTACAAAAGGAATGAGCTAGATGACGACGATTCGCAGATTCATTTTTTTTTTTTTTTTAACATTTTTGAGTCTCCATCGAGACCTCTATACTACGAGGCTACGGGTTGCTTTGGGCTGGATCCTTGATGTGGTCTCTGGAATCGATTTGAATCGTGCACGGTCCCTCGTTAACAATCGTGCAGACTGACTCGTGGCCAAATTTCCCAGTCTTGACCTTCAGAAAATCGTAATCCTTTCTTATGTCCTTTGCAAATGTCAGACAGCGCTCGGATACCGAAGTTGCCGCGAAGCCCGCGTCGGCGGCAAAATTTCGTACCTCAACGAACTGCTCGTAAAAATCTCTGCTCTGGGCCGAGGGCATCGCCCGGTGAAAATCCGGACGGTTTCCTGCAAAAGAGTCAGCGTTGTCTAAAAAAAAAAAAAAGGAAAAATTTGCCAAGGCGCACCTTTGCCCAAATTTGCATACAGCGTGAATTGACTAACTAGACGGTCGAACATTGTGTGTCAGCGCGCGGAGTGAGTTCCGAGGACGGCCGCATGTCGTACCGAGGAGAAGTTCTAAGCCGAGGTCGACAACGCTCTTCGACCACAATTTTTTGGATTCATCCTCGAAGTATTTTGATTTCAGTATTTTTTTTCTCCTAAGTTACAGCATCCTCAGTAAAGAGGCGTCGACAGAGTGACGCGAAGTCGCAAACGAAGGAAGCATACATGAAATCTGCATCTGGTTTGGCGTCTGTTCTGGAAATGCCAATCAGAACGAACAGTCCCCTTCCGATAGAGGAAATCAGTTCTCCGCCGACTTCCACCTTTGCGGAGCTCACTCTCTGAATCACGATGCGCATGTTTGCTCTCAGAACTTGAACTGCACGTTCGCGAGGGAAAAAAAAATTTTTCGGCCTCTGTGAAAAATTGACGTTGAAAAGGTGTCCGTCTGCCATACAGCCAGAATTCGGTCGAACGGAGACCTCCGAGGGCGCGGTGCCGTGTCGCAGGGCCGACGCGTCGGCGGTCCCGCCGCGTGGTCCGCTTCGCGCCTCGCTCGCCGCGCGTCGGACCTTGCGCCGACGCAAATGGTCGTACCGAAAATTTTTTCGAGGACTCTAAAAAACTTTTTCGAGCGTCGCGCGCCACTCAGACGTTCTAAGGTGCGCGGATATGCGCGCATGTGAGAGAAAGATGTCGGAAAGTGCAGATGTTGAGGTAAGTCCGTCGCTCAAGGAGGGGGGGTGTGACGTTCGCTGGACTGCGCCCTGGTTGATCCCGAACGAGGAGTTGAGCTGCGCGGGAGAGAGGCCGCGAGGGAGTCCCAGGCGGCAGAAGTCCGCGATTCTGTTTTCGGAGAGGGCACAGTACTAAGTTTTCGGTCCCCCATAGCAGATACAAAGCGCGTATCCTGTTCTACCCGATCAGTATGAAAAGTCATGCAAAAGTACGAAATCTCGGTTTTTGCATTTTGTTCTGCGAGCTTTTTTTTTGACGCCCTCGGTTTCGCGAAGTTGGCCTGAACACGTGGATGTACGTTTTTTTTGTAGGGCGTGGCGTGCGGACACGCTGGAGGTGCGGCGGCTGGCTCTAACTGAGCGCGCGGGCTTCGAAGAGCCCGAGTCAAGAATAGTCGAAAGGAGGTGGTCATTAAGATGTACAGCGCGAATTTTCCGTTCGAGAAGAAGCTGTTCCTTCAGAGGGCTCGGGCGATTGTGGAGCTGTGTGGGGTGAGGCGGGGCTTCTTGACGAGCGGCACGTTGTTTTTCGTGGAGAACGCGCTGTGGATAGTGTACGACCGCGAGCAGTGGGGAGAGGGGTGCTTGAAGGACTTGGCGACGTTCGCGAATCCGAGCGGTGGGTTGGACGAGCAGTTGATAAGGGCGATAGTGGCGCAGATATTGGGGCCGTTGGAGTGGTACCACGGTCAGGGAAGGGTGTTTAGAGACCTCAGGAGCAAGAACATTGTCATGGATTCGAGGATGGGTGCGCAGCTTCAGATGTTGACCTTTCCGAGCGTCTTGCAGGAGCAGGCGTTCGTCTTCAAGGAGGCGCTGTATTGGATGGCGCCGGAGTTGTTGAGGGCCGTGGAGGGCGAGCAGGGTGACTTTAGTTTGGCGGCGCCGTTGACAGCTTCGGCGGGTTCGGCGGTTGACGTGTGGGCGCTGGGCGTGACCATGTTGGAGTTGTTGTTAGGGGAGTTGTCGCCGTTGGAGCAGGACCCGTCGGAGCAGCAGTCGTGCATCGTGGTGCAGGATCCTTCTTTGTTTTTGACGTCCGAGGTTTATTGGGCGTCGAGTTCGGAATTCAAGGAGGTGGTTGGCATGTGCCTGCAGAGGGAGCCGTCCAGACGCGCCACGGTTGCCCAGTTGAGGGCGCACCCCTTTTTCAGAAACGCGCCGGACCCGGAGTACATGTTTGAGTGCTATTTCGGCAGGGGGGAGTCGATTGAGGATCGGTGGCCCGCGATCGTCCAGATATACCAATTGAAGAGCCAGACGAAGCAGAGGGTCGAGAAGCGGAGGGCGCAGGCCCAAGAAAAGTACGGCCAACTTCAGCCGGAGTTGCCCGCGAGCGCGGAGCAAGTCGGAGGCCTGTCGGCGCAGTCGGAAGGCGCGGCGGGCGGCGGGGACTTCCTGGGCAACCCGGCGTTGAAGGCGTCGGCGCAGAGCGAGAGCGGCGGCCTGTCGGGGCAGCTAGAAGCCGGGCAGGTCCAGAGGGTGACGCTGAAAATACCGATTACGTCCGTGAACTCGACGAACAACGACGCTACGAGAAGAGAAAGAATTCAGCCAGAAGTGAGAGGAAGGTTCAGAATCACGAATCCAACGATGAGCATGCCGTCCCCAGCCGGCTCCGGCGGACCCGCCACCGCGGATGTCACCGCCGAAGTCGTGCCAAGAGTGCCCTCTGGGGGCACGTCAATGAACAGCACTCTAAATGTCACCTCTTTGACAGCTGGCGAGTGCGGGAGCGGCGAGCAGAACAGCGCGCCCGCGCCCGACGCCGGCAAGAGGCGCCTCGCCGACTTCTATTCGATCACCACGGAACAACAGCCCGCCACGAACGTGCCCGTAGAGAGCTACCTCGGCGAGAACGAGACGGAGTTCCTGATCTACGTCCGCGCCATCACGGGGACCTCCGCCGACGTGATCCTGGAAGAGAAGATTCTGACCATCCTGGGCCAGCTCCCGTCTCTGCCCGTTCACCAAGACGAGCAGGTCAACATGTTGGAAGAGGTAAATACAAAATTCGAAAAAAAAATCAAATTTCAAGAAGAAATCGATTTGAGAAATTGTTCTATACAGCTCACCAAAGATCCATCAACGATGATCATACGGGTCAAGAAGGCTGCCGGCGCCTTCTCTTCGGAGGACTGCCCCTCGAAGACGAAGATACTGAGTGCTTACTTCCGGTGAAACCAGAGCGCGTAGTTGCCTATTTGTTTCGCGAGGAGGGAGCCATGGGATCGTAGACCTCGTAGATCTCTTCACCCGGCTGCGGCGACCTCTTGTCTTCGTCGAACACGAGCGGCTCGGTGCGCCAGCTGTTCCTCTCGGTCGCGCCCGACAGCAAGGCGCTGAACGCAGAGACGCGAGCGAGAAAGCGATCCTCTTCGAATTTCTTTTTTGGACGTTTTGGAAGGCCAGAAGCCTGCAGCGGCTCGTCGGAAGTCGGCTTGTGCCTCCTAAACCGAGGTAGCGCGATGTCTTCGTCCGACGCCCTCGCTTCGGGCGCGCGCTCTTCGACCAAGCTCTGCCGAGCCAAGCGCCTGCGCTCGGCCCTCCGATCAAGTTTCTTCTCGATTCTCTTCCACTCTTGGCTCCTCTGCAGCATGCCGGCCTCCCACGCCGAGTCCCGATCGTCTTCGGCCAGATGCTCTCTCGCGACGGTTGGCGCGTCCGGAGGCGAACCGTCGCGCCTTTGCGCGCTCTTGTCCGCGCGGTCCCGAGCGGGCGGCTTTGAGCCGGCTCTGGAGGGGGCCACCGTGACCTTGCTCGGGGCGCGGAGGGCGTGGTGCGTCTCCTCGGTTTCGGCTTCGTCGCCGAAGGACAGGAGCCCGAAGTTTTTGACGGCCTTGGTCGAGGCTTTCTTCGGCGCGGCGGCGATCTCCGCTTCTTTGAACGCGTGCGGGAACGCGATGTCTCGCGGGAACAGGTCGTCGAACGGGTTCCAGACGACGTGCGCGGACCGAATGACAGGTGGGTTTACGAAGCGGTCTCCGTTTTTCCCGGGAATGGTCTGCAGGTCGTTGACGCGAAGGACGTTGAAGATCGTTTCGCCAACGACCTTTCCGAAGATTGTGTGCTTTTTTTCGAGCTCGAGGGTCTTGTCCAGCGTGATGAAGAACTGCGCCGCGTTTCGCGTTGAGTCCGTCGGGGTGCCGGCGCAGGCGACGATGCCCCGGTGGGAAAAGTGAAGTCTCGAATGTATCTCAAGAGGGAAAGTCTCGTTATTTGCATAAATCGTGGTGTTTTCTCCCAGGCCCGTTCCGGTTGGATCGCCGGTTTGGACGATGAAGGAGGGGATGAAGCGGTGGAAGGAACAATTGCTATAGAAGCCCTCGAGGGCCAATTGGACGAAGTTGCGCGTAGCCTTGGGCGCTTCCTTGGGCCAAAGTTCGATGTCGATGGGACCGAGTGTGGTGTCCAAGGTCACCTTTCCCCTAGTGGCCGGCTCGGATACATAGATCCCAGACATGGGTGCGCGGGACGGGATGGCAGGCGTGGAGCGAAGGGCGAGGCAGGCGGTGGAGAGGGCGCAGGTACGCGTTCATCGACGTGCGCCGCTACGGCAAACTGTAGTGTGATTTGTCGTGTGGTCTTTTTTTTTTTTTTTTTGTCGCCGAGCGCGAAAAGCGGAGCGGCGCGCAGCCGCTCGCGAGCAAAAGCGTCCCTTCGTCTGTGCAAAAGGTACTTTTTTTCGGACCGCGAAATGGAAGCGTCCTCTGAGAATGGGCGCGACGCCAACCAGCTGTCCTATGCGGAGCAAAAAGCCAAGCTATTTGTATGATGCGGTGTTGGCCTGTGTGTAGAGCGGCTTTGCAGCTTAAAAGTAACGTGTTTTTGTGTGACGAAAAAGGCCTCGTTCGAAACGGTGGTCTTAAGCGACGAAAACCCCCTGGACGACGTGAAGGACCTCTCCTCGATCTCCTCGGAGTGGCTCGACGCCAACCTGCCCAGCCTGTCGGCCAGCCCCAGTCTCTACGACGTGGTGCTCCGCGGCTTCTTGCTCACGCTGCTCGCCAAGCTGGGAGACGAGGACTTCTCATTTTCTCAAGAAATGCCGCCGTCCGTTCGATACGTCGAGCGCCTCTTGAAGCTGCTCGGCTGGCTCGTGTCCAACAAGCGGATCAACTTTGGCCGAGTCTTTCCTCTGCTGGAAGACCTGTTCGAGTGTCTGCCCTGCGAAAAGGCGGCCTACTGGTTCCGCTGGATCGAGCGGAACTGCGGCTGGATTCCGACGCTGGCCTCCAACATCTCCGAGAAGGAGACGGGTCCTCTCGTTCGGTGCTTTCAGACGCTGCTCAAGCGCCTGAACAAATCCGAGGACGCGGTTTTGTGCGGCCAGATCCTGTCGTACATTTCCTTCGTCATACCCCTGTCCCACCCCTCCGGATACAACAAGAAGGGGAAGCTGAACTTGGGCAACACGACCAAGTACGAGAAGAGCCTGGACGGCGATACGCCGATGGTCAGCTCGATGATCATGGAGGAGGAAGTCAAGAAAGTCGACGCGGCGTTTTACACTCGGTTTTGGAAGCTGGTGGACTTCGTTCACAACAACTCAGGAGACCCCTCCGTCAGGGATACGAAGCAATTGGAAGCGCTGTCGTCTCACTTTTGCGAGATTCTCAAGGTCTTCGAACTGACAGCTGCCAAAGTGCAGGAGTACTTCGACCCCTCGCCTGGAAAGAAGGGGCAGGCGGATCGGAGCATCAAGGCGTCCATTCAATCCGTGTACACGGAAGAGAGCGCCAGGCTATTTCCGAAGTACCTGACGAGCCCAAAGCTGCTTCAGTTGGAGATTTTGGACCCCGTTTTTCGAAAATGCGTTTTGGTACAATTTTATTTGTTCTTGCACTCTTTGCGGCGCACTTCCACGGTGCAGGCGACTCCCGATGGGGAAAAGCAACCCCCCGAGCAGGCGCAGACCTCTTCGCCCACGCGGCAGCACGGAGCCTTTCCCTCTGAGCTGACGGACGCGCAGGAAGAGACGGTAAAGAAGCTGCTGACGCGCGTGCAGAACTTGCTCCAACGCACCCCCCCGGACGGAGCGACCTTCGCTGCATCCCTGGAGGAGTCGACGAAATACGAAGAACTTTGGATCGAGTGGAAGAGAAACAAATGCGCCTCGTTCGAAAAGCCGGTACAAATCAACGCACAAAAAGATGAACGTTCTTATTATGACATTTTTGAGGTCGAAATGCCGGACTCGACGGACCCCTCTTTGGACGCGCTGCATCGGTTTGCATCGCACAACAAGAGAGCGAAATCGGACAGAATGATCTGCGACGATGAGTGCAGATTAGGCGATTTGCGAAGGCCAGTGAAGGAACAAGTCGCGCTTGGTGGTCAAGACTTGGTCAATTTGTGGAACGAGACTCCGATGGCGTTCGGAGGCGGTTTCACGCTGAAAGAGTACGTAGAGTGTCAAGAAGGAGCCGCCATCGAGGAAAACAAGCAGCTGAGTTGGAAAGTTCGAAGAATTATTTGTAAAGAAAATTTGGACTTCTACAAGAAACTGACTTCGTCGGCGTGCACCATTGATGCCTATTTGGCTGTTTTATTCGGCGATTTAACTGTGTATTTTGATTAAAAAAATCTTTAGCGGTGCTGATATATTGAACAGTCTTTTTTAATCCAGACACAAATTAATTAGGCCGTAAGCAGGCAAACACCGCCAGCTGCACGAATTTTTCTAGTAGCTTTTTTCGAAAAAAGTTTTGCTTTAACAATTATTGGTATTTTAGGCAGCTGTCCATTGCCCAGCACTTTGAAGTATCCATATCGAGTTACGTCTATCACAGGTGCCTCTCCATTTGGTCCTGGAAAATCCGATACGTCGTATCCTGAAATTCCCCACAGACGGTCTACATTGATAATGGGACAATAGTATCGGTCTGCATGATAATTGAATTGACGCATGCCAACCTTTCCAAAATAACCTGGGTGGTATTTATCGAACCACGTTCGGTGGTGGTGCAATCCACCGGCATTTCCGCGTCCGCCCTAAAAAAAGGTCAGCGATTTTTTTTTTAAGGCTCAAAAAAAAAAAGAAGCGTACAGAATGCTTGCGGTGTTTACCAACGCGGCCGAACCCAGCCGATACGTGTCCTCTATGTTTCCTCGACTTCTTGACCATCTTAGCAGGCCCCTAAATGCGAATGGCAACTGCTTATCACGAAAAGCAGGCTCGGACGTCAGTAAATGATATGTGCAGCTATGAGGAACGAGTCGAGTATCTGATCACCTCTAACCTAACAAACTACAAGTTCCGAAGTTGAAGACATCATATATACATACAACGATCTACTGGAAACTAAATCAATAGCGATTCGCTTCTGACTAAAAAAAAATTTTCCATTCGATTTTTTTTTTATTTGAATATCTATGGCAGACTTTTTGTCGTCACGATAGCTAACCTGACATGTATAATGTTTTTGCAACGAAGCCTTTCGTCGAACTAGCTCTCACCTCTCAAGTATCTGGAGAGGTAAAATGCATCGCCCTCGTCAGAATAATTCCAGAACGCGCGCAGTAGATAAAAAAAAAAGTTTGACATCTAAACAATTTCCCCGGTACGACTTTTATGGTGTGTTATAGATCCGTCCACATTACCAAAATAGACTTCAGAAGCCATATCTATGAACAGTCCTGTCTCCACAATGCCCACAATTTCCTTCAGTTTTCGTTCTAGAGTACCTGGATCTTCGATGACACCAAACTCGGCATCAATGATTAAATTTCCATTATCAGTTATGACAGGACCAACTTTGGCCACGGCACTTCTGAGTTTAGCTACTCCACCTAAATACACCAATTTATTTATGACGGGGACATATACCGATGGGAGAACTTCTATTGGGATGCCTTTTTTCCACTTTTGTCCCAAATAAGTACTTTTTTTTCTCGAGTCGGCAATAATCACTAATTGCTTAGAATAAGCTGCCACTATCTTCTCCTGAGTACAGCATCCCCCGCCACCCTTAATTAGATTAAAACGGGCATCTATTTCGTCTGCACCATCAATAGTGACATCAATTTCGGGATGTTGTTCCAAACTGGAGAGATGTAAACCATTTTCTAAGATTAAATGCCTGGATTGAAAAGACGTGGGGATGCAAGCAATGTCTAAGTTCTCTTTTTCAACCCGCTCTCGAAGCCTTTGAACCGCATAGATGACTGTCGTTCCGGAACCGATCCCGATCACCTAAAACGGATATACGACTTCTGTTACTCGATATAAAACAAGGTTGGTACAGTAATTCAAGTGCAAATTCTCAATACCATCTTATCCTTGATGCACTCATCGACGGCCAATCTGGCTGCCGCCCTTTTGGCCTCTTCAAACATCGAAAGGTGAACTAAAAAAAAAAAAATCGAAAACCTGTTTTTTGATAATTTTGAAAGTATTTCATAGACCCAACTATCCCCTTTGGTCTTGTCAACCCTGATTTTTCATTTCTTCGAGAGGACCCGAGCCAGATGAATTGGACCATGACAAATAACCTCAGTTGAATTTTTACGGCTTGTTGTCTCCACCAGTATTGTAAGAAAAAACTCAACAAACCAAAATATCTCCTCTGAAGAAGAATACTTTACGAACAAGGGCGAGGATGCATGCACCGGTCAAAAAACTACTTTTGACGTGCGAATTACTGCATGATGAGTGACGCGTTCTATGAAGACGATGCGCAAAATACAAAATGAGCAGAAATATGTGAAAATGCAACTCTGTGATCAGTATGAGAAAATTTTTTAAAATGTTTTTAACAAATTATGAAAATCAGAACAATAGAATTGCATCAATCGTTATAACAAAAAATTTCCGACAACTTGTTCGGAAAAACCTACTCACCTTGTCAAGTATAAAAGGTGTGCAGCAATATGGGATCATCATTGAAGAAACAAGCTCAGGACCAAAATTCAGTAAACTTACACATCGAGTTCCTACGAAGAAAGTATCAGAGTGCCAAAGATTTGAAATCTTTTCTTGTACGCTATTTACAACAAGCATGGCGAAATCGGTTTCAAAAACTTGTACATTTTATACAAGAATAATTACACGGTATGACATTGACACTTCTCTTAGAAACATCTGAGCTTTCCAACAGAGCCCATAGTGGTGCCAAATGAATTTGAGATTTATTCAGAGGAAAATTTCAAGTCCAATTTGTACAATTTCGGCGTGCTGTTCTATTATGGTCTGTGCTCTATTAGTTACAAAGAAGATGGGATCAACTTTTCCAAGGTTTTACCAACAAACTCAATTCTGAGTGAGGAGCAGTATGTAAAGGGAATGTACTATTTGGTAAGCGAATCTGGAGTTTCGAGGCTGCAATTTATTTTGCGCCTGTACGTAAGTTATATGGAAGAGAGGCAGGAATATCAGATTGCGGCATCTGACATCATAGATTTACTATGGCACGCAATTGCATTGGCAGACTTTGTATATGCAAGGGAAACAAAGATGATGAAAGAACGCGGATACTTGACGAGCAACAAGAATAAGGAGGAGGAACAAGTTGAAGAAAAGATTCCAGAACGTGTTCAAGAGCCGACTCGTCACCGTCGAAGAGTTAAAGAGTTGCATCAAGATAACGTTGACGTGATATATGGAGACACATTAATTCCGGAAAAAGCAAAAGTTGAATGTAATCTGTCCTATGCTGTACCGAAATATACGAAAGATGCACAGCATAATGTAGTACAAAGTGAAAAACAACACAACAGATGGAAGAAATCGCAGGGTGCTTATGCATCGGTCAACATCTTGATCGCTATCGTTAATAGTATGTTTGCAGAATATGACGAGAAATCTAGCAATTTGTCGCTAAAAAAAGCAGAAAGTTGGTTTTCAACATATGTACCAGAGCTGGAAACAACCCTTCAAAACTTGATTCGATTGGAAGTTCTGGGCGAGCTTTTGAATCCCACTTCTGCAATCATAAAGCAAGAATATAACAGACTCTCTGTTCAACCGGTTCCAGTAGATATGGAGTACTCTAACTTGTGGAACCCTATTATTTCTTGGACTTTTAGGAATTTTTTGGATCTCGGACGAGTGCCAAATTTCAAATTGCTGTACAATTCATCCAAGCACGGCCACTCTCTGAATCGGCTCATCCACCACGTTTTAGGGTATACAGCGCCGACTTTGTTGATTGTCTTGACGGAGAAGAAATTCATTTTTGGCCTGTATATGAACAAATATTGGATGACTTCTTGCAATTATATTGGAGATTCGAATTGCGTTTTGTGGGGTTTGGCGCCCATTTTTGCAATCCGCCGAGCGCTTCGTTTGGGTGAGGAGCATTTCGCTTATTTGTATGTCAAGAAACATATGACTATGAAATATCCTGTCGGCATTGGCATCGGAGGTTCCATAGGTAACTTCCGCGTGAGCATTCAGGAAGACTTGATGTCTGGCATGTGTTATTCAAATGACAACACCTATGAAAGAGGCCCTATTTGTCCGGACTATGAGTTCTCTATATCGGCAATAGAAGTTTGGGGATGCGGGTCGGAGGAGGCTAGTCGCGGAATAGAAGTTCACAGAAGCATGATGGAGAAAAATGCTAAAAAATCAAAAGCCATCAACACCAGTAAAAATTGGAAAACGGGACCAGACAAATACATTTTTGATATGCTGAAAAACAATACATATCACGACTACATTCCTCCGGTTGAAGATCCTTCTGATCGTAGCGTCCTGAGTGCTTCAGATGACTGAAATCCGTGAACAGAAAAAATTTCTGCTTGCAATACGTAGTTAAATCAAGAATAGCGGCGCAAGTTCGACTTTATTGAAAATTTCTTTTCAAATTACTTGATCTACATATCTGCCCTTTCATATATTTTCAAGTGTTCCCTATACCTTTTTTTGATAGAGTAAACCACAATCAAGGTAATGGAAAATATAGTAGATACAATGAATGATGTTAACATTGAGATTTTCCAGATAGTACCAATAGTTGGACAGGACGTTGTTGTTATAGACGAATTTTCTTTGTACAAATGAAGGATACTGCTCTCTAATATTTTTAAAAAGTACACAAGAGTTAGCATTTGAGCGGTACAACAAAATGCACGAAAGTTATTATTGATCATTTCACTAGCAGAACGTATATTGTGCGACAACAGAGTAATTGATAAAGTTTATTTCTACTTTGAAACATAACTTGTTCGCTCTTTATCGTGATACCATTTAACACAAATTTTGGTTTGCTCGGAAGTAGTTTTTAAGGTCTGATCTAGAAGTAGTACCCCCGGAAAGTCTGTTGACTTGTAGACTTCCACGCATGGATCTGTAGCATCCAATTCAGAATTAGCATAGGCTATTGCATGAATACAAGCCAGAAGCATCAGCAGGCAGAAAACTCGACGCATATTCCAATCAAATAGAAATATTAAATGCTGTTTTTTTTTGGCAGATCGCATAATTATGCATTTTTTTTAATTTCTTAAGGATCCAATTTGTGTCGATGCTTTGATTGCAGCGCCTGACATGGAAAGAAAAAGGAAGTCAGCAGATATCTATCGGGAGCTTATCCGGCTGTGCGGTTACATCGCGTGCATAGTCAGTGTTAAAAAGTTACATCAAACTGCCCGTTCCATACAGGGGCCAAAACTTCAGACGTAAATTACCTATAGCATCCTTCTATGCCGACTGCATGCTGCGTGTTAAATACTGCGTACCTTCAGCACGTGCACGAAGCAGAGGTGAAGCGCACCCACTTGAAGCGAACTTTCATCAGCAAAAATTTAAAAATAGCTTGCATACACAATATCTTTAAGAGAGAAAAAAAAAAATCGTTTCCGAGCAGTCGTCTTCTCTCGCGCTCTTACGTTGTGGATGTCTTGGCTATTTGAATCGAGTTGCATGCGACCGCTCTACGGTACCACACAGCATGAGAAAGTCCTTGATGTGCGCCGGAGAAGACGCCATAGAACATTCTAACAGTTTCTCGGGACAGCGCGTCCATGTATCAAAAGCCTTCGGCGACGCTTATGCCAAGTGCTGTGAGTTCTTGAAAGACCATGATGCAGAAATCATACAAACAGCGTTCCAAGAGGACGTGATTCATCTGGTAAAAAATTTTTCGGACGTACGTAAAAAAAACGCACAGGTGCCCTCGCTCCGAAACAGGGGGTGTCAACCAGCAGGAGTGCGAGAGGCCTGGCTCATAGAAGTGGACGAAAGTAACTTGCGCCTCTCTTTTTCTTTTTTGTGCAGCCAGAATTCGACGAGGCGTTGACACATGGCTGTCCGATTGTCGGGGCCTCGTGCTTGACCGAATCTGCAGTCATTCGTAGACCGTTACCCACCGTGAGTGACGAAGACCGTCCTGGGAGGTATTACCCCATACTTAGCAGGGTGCTCGAAAACTGCGTCATCGCCCACGAACCGTCTTCTCAGAACGAAGAAGACGTACGCGACATAGTTCGCCTTCTCTGTGGGAAGTGTACCAGACAGCTCGCAGAAGACACGACTCACCTCGTGACCGACACCGTCCATTCGCATCTCTATCGAGAGGCGGTGCGGCGAGGCATTCACGTCGTGAGTCCGAAATGGCTCTATGACATATGGCAGAAAACCGAGTTCGTACCAGAGAGGGCGTATGCTACCCCGTGCTTTTCGAAGTTGGGGATTGGCGCGACGCATTGCTCGAATGAGGAAAGAGCAGAAATAGAAGCTCTCGTTCGCGAACGGGGCGGCCATTTCGTTCATGAAATAGCTCAATCACCTTGCCACGTTTTAATTGCCAAATATTCATACGGGAAAGAGTGTGACCAGGCGATTGCGCGAAATATCCAAATTGTCTCCAAATCTTGGCTCTATGACTCGATCAAGCACAACCAATGTCTAGATTGGCAACTTTACACAGTCGAGCGATTAGACTTGCAAGTCGCTGCGGAGCAAATCAACGGCGTACCTCTGAATGACGCCGATCCCTCAGTTATAGGCGAGCGCGATCAATCAGGACCCACTGAGGGCGTGCCCGTTTCGGAGCCCTCCCCTTTCAATCCCGATACCGCTCGGGACGACCTGCAACACAAAGCGGCCGTTTCTGAGGCGAAGGCCATTTCTTCAGCTCCAATCAACCCAGTCCACTCGACCTCCCAGCAAAACGCCTATCTCGCCAAAAATGCTTCTATTTTCAGCTACGTCTTCAGCCCGCCCCCCTTCCTAGAACACTGTTGCATTTGCTTGCTCGGGTTCGTGGAATCGGGCCAAAACCCAGACCAGTACTATTCTAGCATGCCGTCTTATGGCTCAATAGAGGAACTGATCAAAAAGTTGGAATCCTTCGGCGGGTCATGGTGTCCGGTGCTTCAAGACGCCCAGCAATACGCGACCCATTTCGTGATCAACTCAGTCCAAAATCTGACCAACGGGGATTACGAATCGATCAAACACCGGCTGCGCATTCCTGCCCCCGTTCACATCGTAAAGCTGGCTTGGCTGACGGATAGCCTCCTACTCCTAATGAAACAGGAAGAAGAACGATACCTAACCAAATTGGACCACAGAATGGTGCTCCCGCCGAACGCACCAATCTGCGACGTCGTCTCCACCATTTCAAAAATCAAACACCCGAAACCAAAAAACAGCGACGATACTGCTCATTTGATCCCCCCCGTTCACCTCCCAATGACAAAAAGAGCCATCGCGACTCATTCAAATGCAAACTCCAAGGACGTGTCTCTCGCACTCATTCAGTCCACTCATCAACTCCGCCAAATACTCCACCTAGGCAAACCTGAACCCGCCTCCTTCTCCTCTCTTCGCGCACTAACGAAAACCCCCTCTACTCGGCCCAACAAGAAAGAACACGCACGCCTCGTATCTCAACGCCACGCCCTCAAAACCCTCGAAACCTCAAAGCCCGCTCTCAAAAAATTTTCTGAAAAAATGAACTCTCGAGCTGTCACAAACCAGTCGCTCCAAAATCTTGCGACCGCCCCAAATTCTTCTCTAAAAAAAAAATTCAGAACCCTGGATTTCAAATGCGCCACCAAATCGCTCCCCACGGCCGCCTGCTTGGCCGCTCGTTCTAGACCAAACCAAGCCCTCCTGACGCGCGAGCTCTTCAACTTCATAGAGCAGTCGCCACCCTTCGCACCCTCGACAAAGCCCACCGAAAAAGCGCGCCCTCTGTTTGAATGCAATCTGGCCGACTTGGCCGTCAACGGACAAAATGGATCGATTCGACGAGTCGCGTCGATCCCCGATTCATCCGAAAAGTCTGTTAAAGTCCGCGAAATGATGTCGAGCGACCACTCTGCAAATGCAAACTCAAAAGACCTGCCATCGTTTCTTGCGGACACCGGGGAGACCGCTCCGCAAAAACTCCAAAAGCTGCCAAAAGAGCTGAAAAAATTCATTCCGAGCTCAATCGAAGACTCTCTACCCTGCCCTCGGCGAGCAACCACCACCGTCCCACCCACCGCCACGAACAAGCCATCCACTACAATCGTGCACGTCTACCCTACACGGGGATCCAAACTCGGCGGACAACGCGTAGCCGTTATGCTGGCGGACAGAGTGGGAAAGGGTTGGCGAGTCGTCTTCGGCCAAGTCACAGCGGATACCAACTATGACCGAACCCGTCCAAAGTACGTCTCATATCAAGCCTCTCTCTCTGTTGTGTTTGTTGCAGACCCGTGTGTATGTGTAACGGTCATTCAACTCTCGAACGAGCGTCAGCGAATTCAGATGGCCTAATCCATTGTCTCGACCTTAGCCTGGTATGGGCGATCACGCCTCCAAGCGCGGTTTCACTTCGAGTCGAAATATCGATCTTGGATGCGACCGGATGCAAAGTCAATCAAAATAATTCTGCGTTCTTTTTTTATAACTGAAAAGCGGTACAACTTTCGGCGTCCCCCAGGGTTCATCGTCCCTTAACGCGCCAAACGCGCACCTCGTCTCAGAGCCCCCCTCCGGCGTTGGATTGGCGGCGGTCCGGCATGCGTTTTCCCGAGCATTTTGTCCTCGTCCGTACAGCGCGCACGTGCGCTCGTTGAAAGAGGAGGGCCAAGCCCGCCCCCCTGTTTGGTTAAACGTCGCCTTCGCCTTTTCTTGAGCCCTGCTCGATGAGGCAGAGACGCCTGCAAACGCCGTTTTGAAGCCTCGCGCGGACGGCGCCTTCTTTTTTCACTGTCAACGAGCTCAGCGTTGCGTTGCGGCAGACCTCTGGGCCAAATTGACGATGGGAGGGAGGCCGGAAGCGCGTCGACAAAGGGGGCCGGCCCGCTTTGTCTGTCTGCGCAAGGTCTGTCAAATTACGAAATTTTTTTTTTATGCCACAGGTTTTTTTTTCCCGGGCCCATCGGTTTCGTTTTTGACTCTCGTTGCACTCGTCTCTCCATCATCTTAGATGGACATTTTGGCACTGAAGTCTGCTCAGACGAAGGTTCCGGGAGATGGGTGTAATTTTTGAGTTCAGAAAATGCCGCTCAAAAATTTTTGTACCCAGTTGCACCCAGAACAGGCCATGTCGCCGTTTGAACAACGTTCCATTTGCCGGGCGAGCGAGGAACGCGGCGCCATTTGCTGGGCTGGGGGCTTATGCCGAGCGTTTTCGTCACGCGCGTGCGTCTGCTCTTGCGTTGGGATTTGGCGTACAAGTTCGCGTCGGACGTAGTTATTCCGTCGTGGATGCGTCCTGCTTGAGGCGTTCGCCGCTCGAGAGGCAGGCCGGAGAGTACCTCACTTCTTCTTGCTCGGGGTTTCCCGTGAAGTCGCATTTCATGGCGGCTGTCCCGAAGGCGAGGGTCGTAAGCACGATTCTGCAGTACACTCGGAGGGTTTGCGTGGGCGCCGCGAGAAGAAGGCTGCCGCCGTTGGGCGGCGAGGTCGCGTCCAGACTTCAGGAGAGTGCCATTTGGCCGAGGGAGAAGGTTTTCGTGGTGGTGCCGAGTCACGCTTACGTGGCCGCGCTGGAATCCGCGCTGGAGCGAGACGTGCGGGAAGGTGGCGTCTACGGACCTGCTTGCGGTGTGCAGGTGCTGTTCATAACGGAGAAGGAGTTTTGGGAGCAGCAGCTTGGATCGTTGAGGAGACACAGACCGGAAATGGTGAACAGGTTTTTTTTTCGAGTGTAGCGAGCGGCGCTTGCTTTCGGCGGCGAGCGGCGACGACGCGAGGCGCGAGAGGGAGTTGGAATTTGGGGGGAGCGGGTGCGAGCGGGAGGGTGGAATGGTGCACGTCGCGCTGATGAACATGATCAATTTGCAGGGGTTGGAGAAGGGCATGCAAGATGCGGTTTTTACGAGCTTGTTGGCGACATTTCACCAGCTCAAGGTGACGAGGGTGTTGAGCGCGATGGCGCCGGCGACGAGCTCCATTTTCGCGTCGTTGAATTCGTGGATTGCGTCTCGTCCGAGCGTGGACTTTGAAGTGTACACGAGTCGGGTGGAGGTTTTTGGAATGTGGGTTGTCATCAATTGCGGTGTTTTAGAGAGGAGGGAGTTGCTCACGGCCTACGAGAGGGGACAGCAGGGTGCGGTTGGAGAGAGAGGGCCGACGAGTGGTTTGTGGGGTCGCGCATTGGAGGGTTTTCGGCCGGTGTTTTCGGCGCTTCACGATCCTTTGCGTTGGTCGATTTTCCCCGTTTTTTTTCGAGATTTTTGCACAGGCGAAAAGGTCGCGTTGTCGCTGCCGATCAAGGCCGGAGAGATAAGCATGCTTTGCTCGAACGTGCAGTTCCGGAGTCGAAATTACAAGGTGGATGTCGAAGAGTCCCCCGCGAGTGGACACAGTTTTTCGGTGCGCTTGTTGGCGAGCGTGGTGCCGGACAGGCTTTTTTGCGCTCGGTTCAGGAGGCCGAAGGAGTGCTACGAAGTCGACGGTCCGGGCTCGTCTTCGGCGAAGGCGGTGGTGCTGGGCAGTCCGGTGGTGAGTGCGACGTGTGACTTGGTGGATTACGTCAGGAGGCGCGCGCCGGAAGTGAAGGCGTCGCAGATACGGATAGTTTGTCACGATTCGGCGCAACAGGTTTCGACTGCCGAGTTGCTTGAGTCGAGGGGTGTTCCGTGTCTGGTCGAGTGCATATCGAACACGCCGCAGGTCGCGCTGGTGTCGCACTTCCTGAATCTGCTGAGAAGGTGGCTGGCGGAGTTGGAGGAGGTTGCGCAGGAGGTCGGTCGACAAGTTGACGGCGATTCGTCGAGCGACGCGTGCCGAGGTGGGGGGCGAGCTGGGTCCTCGCGCTCGGGGGGCGCGAGGCTGCTTGGAGGGGTTTCCTCTTTTGGGGCGTTGACGCCTTCCGTTTTTGCGGTTTTGACTCGGGTCTACGGCGTCGGTCACCGAGGCGACTTGCAGCGTATTTTTTCGCACCACTACGTGCACAAGGTGCCGTTGCTGAAGGCGCTGTACGGGGTTGCGGAGGGCCTGGAGTGCGTGGACGCGGAGGGGAGCGGGAAGAGGAAGAGGGCGGGTCGAGCGCCGCGGATGAGCGCGTGCCTTGACGCGAAGTGGAGAGCCCACCTGGCGCGCTCGAGGGAGGGTTTGGCCGAGCAGCGCGGAGAAGGGGACGGAGCTCGGAGCGCGGCGCAGGAAGTGTACGAAAAGTCTACGATTTTCGCGGTGAGGCAACTGATGCGCGACCTGGAGCAGCTCGCAAGGAGCGTAGTCACCGAGGGCGCGGTCGGTCCGGCCGGCTTGGTCGCCAAGGTGGTCGAGCAGTGGGCGTGGCGGCCGAGCCCCGCGGCGGAGGCGTCCGGCGGGCGCGTTGGTTCAAAGGACGAAAAAGTGATTTTGGCGTGGAAGAAGTGCGTGGAAGAGATCGAAGCGATGTTCCAGCGGGGGCCGGCGCGGGAGGAGCGCCCGGCGGGAGACTCGCCGCCGTCCGGCTCGGGCGGGGCGGGGTCGACGGAAGAGGCGTCGACGAGCTCGGCGGCGGAGGAGCCGGCTCGTGTGGACCCTCTCTGCCACAGCCTGCGAGCGACGATCGAGAACGTCGGCCGTCTGCTGGACTACGCGAGGTGGAGGCACTTGGAAATCCCAAGAGAAATGTACGAGGACAAAGAGGACCACGTACGAGTCACACACATAGATACGCTGAGTGGACGTCCGCCCTCTCGGTACACAGTTGTACAGCTACCCGGCGACGCGAGCGGCTCGCCTTCGAACGGAAGTGGGATGAGAAGCGCGCAAGGCGCGAAAACGACGCTCTACCGCTTTCTTGAAACGGTCGAGTCTGCCACGGACGGCCTGTTTTTCGTCTCAGAGCAATCTGAATCGTACCTGTCAAAATACCTCAGGTCTTTCCGACGGCTGGAGGTGGAATCGCTGCTGAGCGGGAAGGACTGCATTCTCTTCGCGTCGGACCGCGCGCACGAAGAGCGGCACCCCTCGGACGGGCCGTCCGCCGAAGTCGAGGCGGTGGAGAGCAGCGCTCTAGAACTCGACGAGCGCGCCCAGGCGCCGCAGCCGAGCGGGCTCTATTTCACGCATACGTGCTCCTATCGCCCGCGGAAGCTCAGCTTTTCACTGCTGTCGGTGTTCGAGCGCTGCGCGTTTCAATTTTTGCTAAAGTACGTGCTGCACGTGCAGCCGGGCAGAACAGAGACGGCCGTGTTCTCCGTGACGGGATCGGTGATTCACAAGCTCGTCGCTGACGCGGAGGGCCAGGCGCCCGCGAGCGACGCGCAGGTGCTGGACGAGGCCTCCCTGGAGGCGGACGCCCAGAAAAAGGTCAAGGACGCGGTCGTGAAAAAATTGGCCAAGGCCGACTCTCTGACCGTCGGCCAAGCGCTAGAGAAGGTGAAGGAGCCCGTAATCGGGTCCGAGATTCGAGCCATGACTCGGACGCTGAAGCGCGTGACGATCGAGAGTCAGAGCAACAAGAAGAAGTCACCAAGCTCCGTCAGCTATTCCGAGAGGAAATTTCAAGTCAAGGTTTTGGACAACGTGTTGCTCATAGGATGCTGGGACCGGGTGAACGTGACGGGCGAAGACGTCGAGATAATAGAGTACAAGCGAGTTTTGAAAAACAGCAGCAAAGACGAAATATCGAAAAACATGCAGTTGATGTTGTACGCATTTGCCTGGTGGAAGATGACAGGTGTCATTCCGAAACGCATCGTTCTTCAACAGCTTCTGCACAAAGACCTAGTCTTCGCTCACTCGCCGACGCGAGAGGAGCTGGAAGCGCTGGAGCACAAGTTGTACGAAATTGTCAAGACCATGAAGACCGGCAGGTTCGAGGCGTCTCCGTCGCTCGCGAAGTGCGCGTCTTGCGCCTATTCGAACGTGTGTCCCAGCGCCGTCTTGGCGGAGCCCTGACGTCGCGCGTCGCTCGAGCGGCCCCTGCCACCGCGGCCCCCGCACAAAATAAAAGCAAGCAAAAAAAAGTTTGGCTCACTTCGTTTACATTAGGTACAGCGTGTAGCGGTCGGACCCCGGGCGTCCGTGCCGGAGTTGGCGCCCTCCTCGTTGACAGCGCGCCCGTCTACTTATCTGGACGCGGATGGAGGGTGGACGCGGCGTCTTCCACTACCCAACGTGGGAAGAGCTGAGGCTCCGCTTCTATGTGTTGTAAAAGAGACGGATGCAGCCTGACGGCGTTCCCCAGCTCGACGACGTACGCGTCGAAATTGGCCTCGACGGCCCACTTCAGTTCGGCCAGCAGGTCCTCTTCGCCCAGCGACGCGATCGACGCTCTCATGCAGTGGTTGAGCAGGGGCAAGTGCTGCTGAGCGACGTCCGACGCGCTCTCATCTATCCACTCGTAGTATCTGGCGCTCTTCAATACCTCTTTGCTTTGGCTCGCGTCGAACAGCAGGTTGCCCGTGTACAAATACGTCAGCAAGGACTTGACCGTGACGGCGGACAGGTGTCCCTCGTGTCCTGGCTTCGGCAACGTCCACGTTCTGCATTCGCGGGAAAAGTCCAGGAACTCGCGCTCGAAGTATCTACATTGGGCCGCCAAAATGCATCGGTGACAAGGGAAGTGGGCGTCCTCAACGGCGAGCACGACGTCTACGAACGGCGGCGGATTAGGCAGTTGGAAGTGCTTGGAACGTTGATTGAACGCCAGGAGCAGGCTGAAGTCGTCTAGGAGACTGGTGCACAAGGTGGACCGGAAATTGTGCGTCTCGGCCGGTGCCAAATCTGGCTTTTTGACTTCTTCCTTGAGGTGCGCGAAGACGCCCTCATAGTAAGGAAGAAGGGGCGACAGCGAACTCTCCGCGAACTCCCCTCGGCGCTCTAGTATCGTTCGCACAGAAATTTTGACCACGTCCAGGGTGTTTGTATCCAAGGCGTACAGGAGACACTCGATGTGTTCTTCTGGCTTTAGGGGGTGCATTTTGAACAGATAGAGTAGAGTCGACGCGCAGAAGCGCCCGAAAGCCACGAGGCAGCACGTGGAAGCAACGATCTAGAGCGCTCGTCGCGATTTCGGTAGGAGGGGGACGTCAGTGAAAACAGTTCTGAGCGGGGTCGAAAAATGGCAGGTCGACGCGTCGAGGACCTGTCAAATTTCAAAGCACAACGAACACTGTGCCCGACACAGTGCATCCGGGGAGAGCAGTGCCGGATTCGAAGGGGGTCAGGGACGCGGCGGGGGCGTGCACAGATGGCTCGTGGTCGCTATGAACATGGCTGAAAAAAAAAGCGTGTCACGTTCCCTCACGTACCCTGAGTTCGAGCCAAAGTCTCCAGTTTACCTCGATGGACGGGACGATGTCGGCGTAGACGTAGGTAAAGAACGCTTTTATCGCGTCGTACGAGACGGATAGAAGCGAAAAGGACAGCGCCGTGTGTGGCAGAAGCAGGGAGGGGCAGCGTACGTATAAAATGGGTGCGTGAAGGTGCCACTTGTGTTTTGTCAGTACCATTTGAATGGTGTAGTCGGAGCACGTGTCGGGGACGTTGTTCGAGTGCTGGGTGTTTTGTTGGTGTTGCAGGTACGACTTTTCTATCAGTTTGTAGAACATGGTGGCGTGAGAGAGTCGAACCGCGATGCGCGAGTATTCGCCGCACGTGTCGAGCGCGTCTTGGAGAGCTGGGGGGTCATCGGGGTGGCCGAGGAGTCGCTTCAGTTCGCCGACGACAAAGTCGTCGACGTGGCCGGCGGGCCCGAGGCCTAGTTTACAGGAGAAGCCGAAGGTCCTGGGGGATGCGTCCGAGGGTTGGTCGATGCAGAGGCGGTAGGTTGGATTTGAGATGGGGCGGGTTGGGACCGAGGGGCTTTGACAGGTTGTTTTAAAGGTTTTTTTTGCGTGGTCGTTTTTTGTTTGGCAGGAGGGCTCGCGAGCGGGCGATTTGGGGGAATGAGCGACCGGTTCTATTTGGAGACGGGGCGGGCTTCTGGGTTCGAGCCCTACGCTTGCCCGTTTGGAGAGGTGGCACCGAGGTGGATGAACGTGCAGGTTGGGTTGGTGGTTCGTCCAGAGTTCGGGAGGGAGTTCGATTTTTCTTATGCAGTTGTTTAGGGTGTCTGACAGGTAGATGTCCCCGCAGGCTGAGGAGGCGAAGCAAGTGGGAAAGTTCAGCTGGCAGACGGAGAGCGATTTTTGAATGGCAGAAAGTCCAGGTGGTTTGACCTCGGAGGACAGAGTGTAGACTTGTTCTTTGGTTATGAGTCTGATTTTGCTGTTTCCGGAGTCCGCGACGAGCAGATTGTGGGTGTTCGGGTTGTAGTGCAGGCCGTGTGGGAAGTTGAAGAGGGCGCGGTGTACGCTGCCGTCTAGGTATCCGGGCTTTCCAGAGCCCGTTATGGTGACGACTCTTCCGCGCGAGATTTTGCGAATGGCATGGTTGCCGGTGTCGGAGATGTAGATGGTTTTTTCGGGGGTGACGAGGAGGTGAGTTGGGAAGTTGAAGGCGGCTTTTTCGACGGGGCCGTCTTGGAAGCCTGGGACGTTGGGTTGGCCAGAGACGAGGTCTAGGTGGTGGTTGTTGAGGTTCAGCACGTAGACGGCGTGGTTGGCAGAGTCGCAGAAGTAGAGGAATTGGTCTTGGAAGAGGAACAGGCCGCGGGGGGAAAAGGGGTCGCTCGAGGACAATGGGCCGAAGACGACGTGTGTGGTGTGTTCTTGTTTAGGAAGTACGAGAATAGATTTTTTTTTGTAGTCTGAGAAGAAGAGGGAATTATTAGACGAAACGACAATGGAGTAGGGGTTATCGGGTTCGTTGTCGACGACGGGTTTGCAGTCTCGAAGGGAAAAGACCAGGCGAGAGGAGGGGTCGATGAGGCGGACGCAATGGTTTTGGGTGTCGGCGACTAGAAGTTCGCCTAGAGAGTTAACGGTTATGCCGTGAGGGAGGTGGAATTTTGAGAGTTCGAGTGGACCGTTTTGGAGACCGGGATCCCCAGTCCCGGCGAAGTTGGTAATTTTGGTGTGGAGAGAAAGTACGCGCATGGTTGGTTGCCGCGTTGGCGTTTTTATTTTTTTTTAATAATTTTTTATAAAAAATTTGAGACGTCATTGATGAATATACAGATTTAGCTCGTAGCTGAGGTTGGCGGTGGAGACTATGTGGGGTTGGACTTTTTGGTAGACGTTGGGGCACTTTTTGACGGTTTCTTCGAAGAGTTTGTAGCAGGTCATGAGATGAGAGCAGATTTTTTTGAGGATTTGGGTGCCGGTGTTGAGGTCTGAGAAGGAGTTCATGACACGTTTGTCGATTTGTTGCATGCTGGACTTCCAGGTGGAGGCGAAGGACTTGGCGGTGTCGAGGGCGTCTTCTTTGGTGAGCGGAGAGTTGGTTTTTGTCTTGAGGAAGAGCATGAGCTGAGGGAAGTAGGCGTTGAGTTCGTATTCGACGTAGAGGGTGGTTTCGCCTTCTAGGAGCATTTCGAGTTCGACGGCTTGGAAGGTGTGTTCGAGGTGGTGTTGCCGGAGGACGTTGAGGATGAGGTGGTAGTTGTTGATGCAGAGGAGGAGTTTGGAGTGGGTGTCGAACGGTTCGACGGAGTTGGCCATGCGGACGAGAAGTTCTTGGAATTGGAAGTGGAGAGTTTTTAGTTTGGAGAGGACGAGTTTGTTTTTCTCGAGTTGGGCGGAGAGTTTGCAGACGGAGACGATGAATTCGGAGTAGCGCCTGGTGAGGTAGTGGGGGGTGACGTCCAGTTTGGGGAAGTCTTTGGGTCTGAGGGCCTTGATGCTGGAGATGTTGAGGTCGAGGAGTTGGGTGAGTCTGGTGAGGATTTTGGACTTGATTTTGGAGAGGTAGGAGAGGGAGAGGCTGGAGTGGGGTTGGATTTTGGCGAGGTCGGAGAGGCGTTTGAGGAGGAGGAGGAGGAGGAGGAGGAGGATGGAGTCGTAGCAGGAGGGGAGGAATTGGTCGACGATGGAGTGGAAGTGGGTGAGGATGGGTGAGAAGATGGAGGCGAGGTAGTTGGTGTCGAAGAAGGCGGTTTCGAAGAGGTGTTCTTGGGAGAGGGTGTCGAGGAGGACGGAGTGGGAGATTAGGAAGAATTTTTCGAAGGGAATTTTTTTTTTTTGGTCGAGGGTCGAGAAGACGAGGGAGGACATGGTTTGGTTTGAGTTGAAGGCGTGGAGGAGGTGGTCGCGGTCGCCGAGTGAGAAGAGGGTGGTGTCGCCGAGTTGGGCGGTGTTGGAGTCGAGGGTGCCGAGAAATTTTCGTTTGGAGGGGGGGCTGGTGTGTTGAAGGAGGAAGAGAAGGTAGTGTTCGAATTTGGTGCTGAAGAGTTTGGAGAGGGTCCAGATGTACTGAGTTTGTATTTCCAGGGCGACTTGGAGTTGGTAGTCCCTGAGAGTGTGATACATGGGTCGGAAGGTGAGGAGTTTTTGCTGGAGGTCGCACAGGTTGCCGTTGGAGTCGAGGAAGGAGTAGATGGTGTGCAATAGGTGGTGCCTGATGCGGATGAGCATTTTGTTTTGTAGGTTTTTCATGACGGGGTCGATGTCTTTGAGGGGGAGTGGGGGTTGATTGCGGGGGGTTGAGAGTTGGGATTGGATGAATATTTTTTTTTTATTGAATTGTTTTACGTAGTGCAGGAAGGTTTCGTCCATGGGGGTTTGGTAGATGCCAGCGATGAGCACGTCGTCTATGACGGAGTTCAAGAGGAAGGACTCGAGTTCTGAGGTGGCGTTTTTGGAGTTGCGGAGGCGGAGTTGTAAGTGGAGGTATTGGTTGAGGAGTTTGGCGATGGAGACGGACAGCGCGCCCAGTTCGGTTTCGAAGTGGCCCATGATTGTCTTGATGGCCTTGAGAGAGTCCTTGCATATTTTGGTTTGTCGCTTCATTAGAAGTATTTTATGGACGGACTGGGAGTTGAAGACTTGGGGCGGTTGAGTGGGGGGCGAGGAGGGGGGCGGGGGAGGGGCGGAGCGCGCGTACCTTCGGTGAGAGTTTTGGTTTCGAATTGGGAGAGGGAGCGCATGATGGAGGAGGTGTGGTTTAGAGGGACTTCCTATACTTCGGTGGAGATTGAAGGGTAGGTTTGGGGTAACGCATTTTTTTTTTTTGAGTTGAAAAGGGGGAGCAGTCTCGTACGTCATTGAAGAGAGACAGGAGCGCCTGTTTGACGACGGGGTGGTTGCAGTGTTTTTCTGCGAGGTCTGAGAGGGAGGGAGGTGGGTGAGCGAGAGGGCGGGGTGCGACGGAGGTGGATTGGTTTGGCGGCGGACCTAGTATAGAGATGAGGTGTTCATCCGGGAGGTCCGAGAAGTATCGGTCTTCGGGGGAGGAAATTTGGGGAGGCATGTGACCTGGATGGTTTTCAGGCAAAAAAAGTAATGATTTTTTTTTTTGTTTTTAGCCATCGATTGTTGACAGGTTTATCGGGGGGCTTACAAGATGAGTTCCCCTGCAGATCATTTTCCCTGTACGCGGTTTTTTCGTTGGTGCGCTCGATGTGTGCACGTCGAATCTCACCTGAAAGTTGCGGGTTTTAGCGAACGAGAAGGATGCTATGCGGCTCGGAGCGAGGCTGGAGCGACTGTTTGGGGGAGATACCGAGCGTTTGAATGTCGACCAGTTCTTGAATTGTAAGGAGTACACTGGCAGGTCGGCAGGTGCGTGCATGGGACGACAGGTTTACTTTTTTTTTTGCTTTACTGAATGCAGGAATTTGAAGAGGAGGTTTTATTGAAGCACGTTTTATTGCGTGTTTTCGAGGAGAAGGGGAACGAGATTGATTTCCGCGCGTTTTCGTCTACGCTGGACGCATTTTTGGACGACGATAGCGAGGAGGGCAGACTGAGTGGTAGGACATCGGGGAAGTTTTTTTTTTTTTTGACAGCAGACTGACGTTTGGCGGCAAAAAATGGGCGTGCAGCTGCGTTTCGGTTGTACGACATGGACGCAGACGGCCGCGTGGGAAACGGTGAGCTATTTCAAATGCTCGGGGTGGCGCTTGGAAACAAGCTGAACAATGTGCAGCTCCAGCAGGTGGTGGACAAGGCGATGATCGAGGGGAATGGGTACAAGGAAGGGGTTGGGTTCGGCGACTTCAAGCGGATGGTGTCCGACGTGAGCAAGGCGATGAAAGAGAATTGGACTCCATGAGTTTGGAAAATTAAAAAAAAAAAGAAAAGGTTGTTATTCTGAAAAGTCTATATTTCGCGATTATGCGGTGGGTTCAGCTTCCTTTTGCTCCTTTTTCTTTTTCTTCTGCTTCTCTATTAGAATGGATCTGCGCCCGTATTTGTTGAGGTACCTGATGTGTCGCAGGAACTTGTAGGCATTGAATTTCTTTTCGTGTTCTTTGATGACGCGTGGGGAGGGGAGAGGGCTGCTGGGAGGTAGTGGTAGAGTCGACGTTTGCTGGACGATGGATTTAGAAGGGGAGATTCGTCGTTTAGCGGTTTGAGACGCGATCGCGTTTTTGGTTTTTTGGCTAGGCTTTTTGTTTTTGAGTCCCCAATGTTTTGGGAGCGGGACCAGCTTGGATTTGTACAGTTTCAGGCGCGCAACGTTGATATTGAGACCTTCTAGGGAGCTGTTGCGACGTCTGAAATCGACGGCGACGCCGTAGGAACGAGCGGTTTTCACGTCCCAGTTGGCATCTTTAACCTCTTTGAGCGTGAATCCGCGCCCCAGACGAAGTCGAGAGTTGTGCCGACGCCCGGGACAACGCACAACGGGACGCAGGTGGCCAGAGGTCGGGCGAGGAAAGTAGTAAGAGGCCTTTTGGACTCTCTTGACAGCTCGTCGCCTTCTGCGAGCGGGTTGGTTAAACCAGGTTTTGACGCGTCTGGCCCAGTCTTTGTGAAAGTGCACATTAGGCACTACGTTGTTGTGTCGAACCATTGATCAGATGCGGGCTAAAAAAAAAACGGTGCGAAATGGTGCCGGAAGCAACGTATGAGTCTCGGAGGGAGCTCGAAAAACAAAGGAGGATGGATAGGGCGTACGCGGCAGTGACTGGGAAACTGTCAAGACGAGGATGTGATTTCAAATATATGAAAAGTTTTTTTTTTTTTTTTATTGTACGATGGACGATAGTTCCGGCGCCGACGAGACAGACATGTTCGAATCTATCCTCAATCTGGAAGAGACGTTCATCAGCCGTGGAATAGAGGATGGCTCTAACGCTCGCCTCAATTCCAGCTTTTCTCAGGGCAAGGAAAGCGGGTATCGCTTTGGATTCGAGTTGTCAGTTGAAATCGGATACTATTTCGGATGCCTCCAAGGTTGGAAACGCCTGATCGATCGCCTCGGAAAGTCTCGTCATCAGCACATTCGAAGAGCTCGAAAATCTATCTCGCAACTCGAAGAAATGCTAAAATCATCCTCTATGATCCACACTCAAGACAACAGCGTGTTCAATTCGATCAGCAACATCCGAGGCAAGTTCAAACTCATTTGCAACCAGCTCGGCATATCGCAGCCTCACTACAGCTCCCTTCGGTTCGACCAGGGCACATTATCTCAGAACAGTTTGAATTCCCAAAAAAAAATTTGACATTTTGACGTGGTCTCTCTCTCTCTTGCCTTCATGGAAGACAGCTGAAGCGCATGCGCGAGGCGCGGTAGCCGACGTACCGCGCCGCGAGGAGGAGGGGTAGCCTTTATTACGTTTTTTTCTTCGGGGCGGCGAGGTTCGACGCATCCGTGTTTGCCGAGGGTCAGTGCGCCCGTTCCATCTGTCTCCGCGCATATTTTGGGTCTGGCTTCGCGCCTTCGACGGCTTTTTTGGGTGGGGGGAGGAGGGAGAGAGATGGTCAGGGGCGCCGTGCGTGAAGAGCGAGTACAGAAAAAAATAAAAAGTTCGATACCTTCCGAGAATTCATGCTGCATCATCGCGCCTATCAAGCAGGTGCCGAAAAACAGGGTGGTGAGGGGCCCGAAGGGCTTGTATCGCTGAGAAAGATAGGCCCTGAAGCAGAGTCGCCTTACATATTGAGACGCCTTAGGGAGGGAGTTCAGGTTTGCTCTGAACCACTCTGGCATGTGTTTCAGGGGGACTTCGGTGAATGGGAGGTTTTCGACGGGTTCTGACATGGTTAGAACAGTGAGGTTTTTGGCAATTTTTTTTTTCTTTTTTTCTTTTATCTTTTTGTGGGAAGGCCGTATAAGAGGTCGAGTTGTGTCCCTCGCTCCCAGGACGCGAGAGAAGCATGTTAGCGCTGAGAGGGGCGTTCGCCGCATGCGCGAGAAGGCGGACGGGGGAGAGAAGGTGGGTCTCCACGGGGGGCCGCGGAGAAGGAAGGTCCGCGACGGCAGGGAGCAGAGAAGCGATGTCTTTGCGCGCGATGTGTCAAGGCATCGTTGACCGCGCGAAGCGCGAACTCTTGTCGCTCAAGGCAAGTTCTTTGGCGAGAGGTTATCTCGAGAGAGTGCGTCCGGGATGGAAGAAGACGCGGGACCAGTGGAAGGAAAGGTCGTTGACTTGGGTTAGAGAGATGTATAATAATGTACCAGATTTTCGAAAAAAAAATTGGAGGGATGACAAGTATCGTGTGCCGTTCGAGCTGGCCAAGGAGAAGAAGCGTCGGAGATACTACTGGCGTTTATTGAAGTGGTTTTTGGTGGTGTGCGTCGCCAAGGTCGTTTGGGACTCTTATTTATCGAAGACCAAGCTTGGTCGAATTCCTTTTAAATACGAGCACGCGAGGACCTATTCTAAGCACGATTGGAGCGAGCTTGTGCACCTCAAAGTCGCGAGCATTATGCAGATGGAGCTGTGGATGCACATTATGTCGTTGGTTCCTATGGACGTGTTTGAGCCGTACGCGAACGCGTATGGTTTTGGAATTTGGCCGCTGTACAAGATTGTGACGAACGAGCCGCCTCGGTTTTGGGTGGTGAGAATGGACATTCCCGCGGCCGGCAGCGCGAAGGTGGTGCAGGCTTCAGAGTTCGAGTTGCCATTGGTGGCGAGGGGCGAGCTTCACCCCGTGTCGCCCGGCTTCAAGGGCGCCCAGATTCTCTGGATCGCGATAAGGACGTGGGAGAGGGGGGAGTGGGTGTGCCGATTGCTGGCCGGAAGGCAGATTGGGGGCAACGTGGATTTGAGAGGAAAAAACCTTTTGCCGTGCATGACGGTGTATAGATCCGACAGGCTGATGAATCTGAGGATGCGTCCGCACGAGCTGGACCGGGTGGACGACGACGGTTTGAAGTATCGCGATATGGCGCACGCCTATATCACGAGGGGGACAATGGAAGTGCCTCCCGTGTTGTCGCCGGGGGGGTCATTTGACGCGAGCACTAGAGTGCCGGTGGGGGAGGTTGAGCCGATAGAAGTCAAATGGGATGAGTTCGGCGACGTTTTGGACGAGGAGGAGTGCATGGAGTTCGACCGGTTCGAGGTCGAGGCGTGAATGGCGTGACGCGGACGCGCTTGCGGAGAAAATGAATGATTTAATTTTTTTTTTTTGAGTTGACGACAGATAGTGTTTTGTGTGATGGTACGCGAAATGTGGCGGGGGGGGGTGCAAACGACGGCAGAGAGGGATTGACGGTTACAAAAGATTCACTTTATCGTGTTGATAAACAGGCAGGGGAAGGTGCGCCTGCAGAAATGGTTTTCTACGTTTAGTCAGAAGGAGAAGGTGCGTTGTGCGGTTCCCGCGTTCGAGCGAGCAGGAGGGCTGACTCGAGAGAAGGTGGACGCCGTTCAAAAGGTGCACAACTTGGTGGTTTCTAGGCCGGCGAAGCTTTGTAATTTTGTGGAGTGGGAGAGCTACAAGTTGATATACAAGCGGTATGGGGGGTGAATTGGTGTGTGCGAGTGTGTGTTGTGATGTGAGGTCTGATTTGGGTGTGTTTGGAAGCTACGCGGGTTTGTACTTCATATTGGGGGTGGACACGGACGAGAATGAGTTGATGATGTTGGAGGTGATTCAGAACTACGTGGAGATGTTGGATCAGTACTACAAGAACGTGTGCGAATTGGACATTATTTTCAATTTTCACAAGGCGATTTGGATTTTAGACGAGTTCATCATGGCAGGGGAGTTGCAGGAGACGAACAAGAGCAGTTTGCTGAGAATGATTGGGATACAAGAGAGCATGTGTACATAAATTTTTGGACACGGAGTGGGTGTTTTTTTTTTTTTTTTTTTTTATGAAAAGGCGGATTGAGACAGGAGGAGGAGGTCTTCGGCGCGGGTCATGCCGAGGCGTTCTTCGCAGTTGTCGACGATGAGGAAGATTTCGACGAGGGTGGTGGGCAGGAGGTTGAGGAGGAGGAGGGTTTCTTTGGGGGTGAGGTTGTACTGGGAGCAGGCGGAGAGGAAGGCGCGGACGGTGGATTCGTTTTGACGGAGGTGGTGGGGGGAGAGGTACTGGAGGACCTGGGGGGGGGGGGGCGTGAGGGGGGGGGAGCGCGGAGGGGGGGAGCGCGGAGGGGGGGGGGGTACCTGAGAGTGGAGGCGCTTGACGGGGTTGGGGAGGCGAGGGGGTTGGGAGGAGAGGAGGAGGAAGACTTCGTAGTTGGTGAGCGGACGGGTGGAGTGGGGGGCGGACATGAGAGGAGAGGGGTATGAATTTTATTTTTGGACAAAATTTTTTTTTTTTTTTTAGTGTTGTTTGGGGGGTCGGGGTTTGTGAGAGGGGTTGTACCAGGAGGAGGAGGGAGGGAGGTAGAGGATGTTGTTGTGTTTGTTGTTGCCGTTGCTGTTGTTCCGGGGGGGGGTGGGGTTGTAGTAGTTGGCGGAGACGTTGGGGGGGGGGGCGTCGGGGACGGGGTAGATCTCGAGGTTGGTGGGGTGTTGGTTGACGATGGACATGGACTTGACGAGAGAGTCGTTGACGGGTATGGACTGGACGGTGTGGGTGAGGTGCTTGCTGAGTTTGATGTAGAGGAGGGCGTTGGACTCGAGGATGTCGATGGGGTGTCCGAAGTAGTCGTCGGGCACTTGGATGAGGAGGTGGGTTTCGGAGACGGTGAGGGGGCTGTGCCAGATGGCGGGGCCGGGGTTTTTGACGAGGTCGACGTAGATGAGTTGGCCGGAGCGGGTGACGTGGCAGGAGTAGCAGAATTTCCCGATTTGGATGTCAAGGGAGTTTTGGTTGTCGAGGATGGCGATGGTGGGGACGAGGAAGCGTTCTTCGACGGCGATGAACTGGTGGGAGTTGCGGTACTTGCAGATGCTGAGGTAGTTGCGAGAGGAGGGGTGGGGGGCTCGATCCGGGTAGGAGGGAGAGGGAGAGGGCGGGAGAAGGGGGGCGTAGGGTTTGGGTGGGGGCCAGTTGTTGGAGTATTGGAGGGAGGAGGGGTAGAGCGGGTAGTCTTGACTGTTGAGGGGGGGGAAGAGGTTGTTGGGGGGGTAGGAGGGGGGGGGGTTGTCGAAGGAGGGTTCCGGGATGTTATTTTGTTTTGGTTCGGGATTTTTTTTCGGGATTTCCGGAACGACGACGGGTTCGTTCAGCTTGTTGGCTTCTTTGAGCTTGCGCTGTTCGCAGTATTGGGGGGTGATGGCTTCGCCGACGTAGGAGTTGTTGTCGACGCAGTAGTCGATGAGGGCCTTCCAATACTTGTCCTGAGAGAGGATGTAGGCGTCGCCGACGACTACGAGCAGGGCGACGGCTCTGGTGATGGCGGTGTTTAGGGAGCGGCCCTCGTGGGGGAAGCCGAGTCCGTGACGGAAGTCGTAGTCCTGGTGCTTGAGAGAGGCGCGAGTGGTGCTGATGAAGATGGCTTTGAATTCCTTGCCCTGCATTTCTTCGATGCTGGCGACGGTGACGCGGCGCAGGCCGCGCTGCCGGAGGGCCTGCCTGATCTTTTGGACTTGTTTGTAGAAGGGGGCGATGACGCCGACGTCGCCCTCGTCGAGGGTGTCTTGGTGGCTGGAGAGGAGGTCGGAAACGAGTTCGGACACGGCGGAGACCTCCTGGTGGTTGAAGAACGAGGGCGAGTCGGTCTCGCGGACGTCCTCGCCCTCGACGGACTTGAAGAGGATGGGGAAGGAGGGGTTCGGGAGGGCGCGCCAGCCGAGGAGCGAGTCGACGACGGAGGGGTCGGCGGCGGACCGGAGCGTGCCGCCGTAGAATTGCTGGCTCGGGAACTGCAGGATGAGTCGGTGGGAGCGGTAGTTTTCGACGAGGTGGACGGTGTGGAGCCTCTCGTGGGGGAAGGGCTGCTTGGCGGAGGAGGGGTGGAGGTGGTGGTCGGGCGGGCAGTTTTGGTAGGCGGGGAGGGTGGCCATGCGTTCCATGATGCTGCGAGAGAGTTCGTGGTGCTTGACGGAGCGGTTTTGGAACCTGGGGCCGAGCTGCTTGGGGTCGCCGGTCATGACGACGGTGGTGTGCTTGTTGGCCATGGTGAGCGGCACGAGCGCCTCCGGCTCCATGAGCTGCGCGGCCTCGTCGAGGACGATGTGCGTGAAGTGTCCCGGCTGGATGCCGGCGACGTGGAGCGCGGAGGCGGAGATGCAGGTGGAGGCGATGATCTTGTACGACTTGAGCTTGGCGAGCGGGGGGACCTCGAACTGCTTCTTGTCGTGGCTGTAGCAGACGTACTGCAGGATCTCCTGCGGGACCATCTGGAGACTGCGGTGCGGCGCGTAGAGCCTGAAGAGCGCCTGGGTCGCCCGCGACGGGCGAGGGGCGCGCGGACGAGGTTGACGGCGAAGACGTCGACGGCGGAGTTGGAGGGCGCGCATATGAGCACCCTGGCGTCGGGAATGTGCTGGAGGATCTGGTGCAGGAGCTCGACGAGAGTCTTGGTCTTGCCCGTGCCGAAGGGGCCAAAGAGCAGAAAGGGGAGCTTGTGCTTGCAATAGTGTCGGTTGAGCGCGACGTGGAGCGCCAAAAGCTGCTTGGGATTCTCCTGAATGGTCTTGTCGTAGAGAGAGAGCTTCTCGACCGGGACGACCGGCGGGCGATCGTAGGCCGGCGCGGCGTGCTCGGGCCACACGACGTCGAGGTCGACGTGCTTGAGCGCCCAGTGGCTGATGAGCCAGCTGTGGCGGTTGAAGGTGAATCGGACGCTATATTTGGCGCCGGGTCTATAAATAGAGTTGTGGAACGAAAGGGCGAACATGACCAAGATGCTGTCCATTTCGATGAGGTGGATGTAGCCCTCGTACTCGACGTCGGAGGTGCCGGGGACCCAGGCGTAGACGAGGTCTCCGGCGAGAAGGGAGGGGCGCTTTTCGGCGAGTCCGGGGACCCTGAGGCGGAGCATGGGCTCGAGGGGGTCGACGAAGTACTCGGTGTCTCTAATAAAGTAGGAATCGACGTGCTGGAATTCGACGCTGGGCATGTCGTACTCTCTGATGAGCTTTCTCTGCTCGGCCTCCTCGACGAAGAGGAGGCTGTGCATCTTGGACTTGTAGTTGTCCCTGAGGTTCCAGGGGTTGATTTTCTTGGAGCGGCCGACTTCCTCGACGTCCTTGACGATGTCGGGGGGCAGGCCGTAGGCGCTGTCCTTCTCCTCGTTGCCGAGGGCGAAGGTCTGGTTCCAGCGGCGGACGCGGCTCTGCCGACCCTCGGGAAACGCGGGCACCACCTGGCGCTTGGCGCCCTCGGCAGCGTCGCCGTCGAACTTCGGCTGGTCCGAGTCCTGTGACGCCTTTATCGTAACTGTGTGTGTGACGCTTTGGTGGCCCCCAAACTCGAACACGAACGACAGGCGGTGGACGCGCTCCTTCGTTTCCGAGCCGTCGAACTCGAACTCCATGTCCGCGTGTCCCCTCTCTCTAATCGACAAGCCGGGGGAGCCGAAGCCGTACACCCTCTTCGACTCGCCTCCCCAAGTGGAGGGCGCGGAGGCTGTCAAGCCCCTCGACCCGTTCGACACGTAACTGACCTCCTTGGGACACTGCATCCTCTGCAGCGCCTTGCCGTTGGGCGACTTGTTCTTCAGGCGCAACTTGAACCTCGTCTTAGACAGCAGCGCCACGTTCTTCGGCACCGACAACTCCTGCACCTCTATCGCCTGCGTCCCACTCGGCGCCTCGTGTCCGGGCTTCCTGTGTTGCACGTTCACTTCCGAGCGCAGCTCCTTCACGTGGGCAATGTCCTTCATCTTCAGGTCGGACCGAGACGACCACTCCTTGATCTCCAGCGACGACCCGTCTGGCAGCTCCATGTACTTGTGCTCCTTCAGCAACTTAGCCGGCTGAGCCATCTCGTAAAACGTGACGTTTCCAGAGGTCCCTTCACGCTCCACGAAGCAAAACCCGTCCGCGCAAAAATGCGTTTTTTTTTCGCCATCGTGTTAGAAAACAAAAAGGAAAAAAAAAAAAAAAAAAAGAAGCGAAGTACCTGTTTCCGGCCTCAAGTACACTTCCAGCACCGTCCCGTATCTTGAAAAGTGTTGCTTCAACATCTCTGGATTCAGGGGCTGATTGGACCCAAAAAACAGCTTGCTGTGGAGAAGTTCCTGGTCGGACACGTCCTATCCATTTTTTTTTTTTTTTGCCTCACCACGTACGCGACGACGCGAAGGCGCAAAGTAGACGGTTAGACCGAGACGTCCATGACAATACCCCCCCCTGCACCGAATTGGAAGCCGGCCACTAGCTGCCCGCCCAAGGAAAACTGCATACGGCCGACACTGGCTTTTTCTTCGACATCCTGAACACCTCTGATCGAAGGAACTAATTAAACAAAAAAAACAAAGCCAATATAAAAACGGTCTATACTAATCTCATGTAAGGGAACCCTAATGAGATAAAGGTCCTTTTTCACTTCGGCAAACACTTAATTGCTTTGTTCTTTTTTATCGATTCAAACTTTGACGACATTTCGAGGTTTTAAAAAAAAATTATCCTGCGTCCGAAACAACCGCGCGACCCCCCCCCCGCGCCGGGCCCGAGGTCCTCGCATCCCTTGATCAGGTGCCGGCGCCCGCGGGAGAACGGCGGACCGAGCCGCCGCCGCGGGCTCAGAGAACGCTCCAATCGATTGGCGTCTTTTGCAATTTCTTCAAAATATCATTGGTCTTCGAAAAATGTCTGCACCCGAAGAACCCGTGGTTGGCCGACAGCGGGGACGGGTGCGCGGCCTTGAGCAAGTAATGCTTGTTCAGGTTCACGATGGAGGCCTTTTTTTGGGCGTAGTTCCCCCACAACAGGAACACGACCCCGGTGCACCGCTCGGAAACCGCTCGGATGCAGGCGTCCGTGAAGTGCTCCCAGCCCTTTCCCTGGTGGGAGTTGGGCTTGCCTTTCTCCACTGTTAGGGTGGCGTTGAGCAACAGCACACCTTAGCGACCACGAAAAGGTGTGAGAATGCTTTTTTTTTTCCTTATTTTTTTTTTTTTTTTTTTGTACCTTGTTTGCTCCAGTTCGTGAGGTTGCCGTGAGCGGGCGGCTGGATGCCCCGGACGTCTTGTTGGAGCTCTTTAAAGATGTTGAGGAGCGACGGCTGGGGGCGGCACCCCGGGAGCATGCTGAAGCTCAGGCCGTGAGCCTGCCCCACGCCGTGATAGGGATCCTGCCCGAGGATGACGACTTTGGTTTGGGGGAGCGGGCAGAGGTTGAGCGCGTTGAAGACGTCCTTGAGGGGGGGGAAGACGGTGGAAACGGAGATGCGCTGTTCGAGGAAGTCGCAGAGCCGCACGAAGTAGTCTTGGTCGAATTCTGGGAGGGGATCAGGAAAAAAGAAGGGAGGGAGAAAAAAAAAGGCCCCGTTGAGGTGCACAGATGTTACCTTTGGAGAGGGCGCGTCGCCAATCGGGGTCGACAAGTGTGGAGATTAGCTGATCGCGGACGCCGCGGGGCGGGGGAGGGCGCAGAGAGGGGGAGCAGTTGCGGGAGAACATGTCGACGATATTGCGCTGCATGGAGAGGGCAGGAGAGAATGAGAGGGCTCGTTGAGAATTGTGGACAAGGTTTTTTTTTATTTTTTTTTTATTTTTAGGAAATAGCGCGGAATTTCGACAGGAGGTTGACCTTGAGGCTGGAGAACCAGTCTTTGCTCTGGGTAGTGTTGGGCCTGTCCGGGCAGAGGACGCTTTTGCTGTAGGGGGAATTGAGAAAGGAGAGGTAGGCGCCGAGGACTTGGTGGTGGACGATCAAGCAACGGAGTTGTTGGTCGTTTTCGTGGAAGAAGCGAATGATGGTGTCGATACAGAGGAACCAGTCGTCCGGGATTATGGTGGAACGGGGTGACGGGGTGACGGGGATGGTTTTGGAGAAGGTGCAGGCCTTGAAGAAGTTCTTGAGGATGGCCTTTCTCTCGATCAGATAAGGGTTGAAGGTGAGCATGTACTCTTCTTTTTTGAATTCGACCTGGTTGGCAACGTTTTGGAAGAGCTTAGAGACGAGGATGAGCGGCCGACGGACGCGTTCCTTCTCGCTAGAAGAGATGATGTTGAGGTCGCTTGACTCAGGAGAGAGGAGAGCGGGATTGATGAGTCGGAGGATGAGGAAACTCGAGATGGCGACCATGGATCCGCCTGGGAACTTCATCTCGACGCAGTTGAAGAGAATCTTGCATATTTGTCGACACTCGCCGGGGAGGTAGTGAATGGAATCGCGAACGCGGATCAGAAGTTGGTCGACGATTCGTTTGAGTCGGTTTTGAGCAGACAGAATGAGAGACGGATCTGACTGCCTGGCCGGGTCGATTTCGAGGGTGTCCACGTTGAGGAGCACCTCAAGGAGAACAGGCTTCAATAAGTTGACCAAATACTCGCTAGATATCAATCTTGAGTAGTAGCTTAAAATTTTCGACGCCGCCGAATTTTCTCGAAACAAGTTCGGCGCACTTAAAGTCCTTTCCACCTCATGAAGAACCACCCACCTCACCAACAACATCTCCTGGTTCATATAACAGAACGTCCTCACCAACGTCTCACATATACGGTTGGATGAAGGAGAGTTCGATAACTCCAAAATTACTCTCAACACTTGCTGGTTCTCCATCATCAACAAAGCTATCACGGGACGCCACTCCTTCCTGTTGGCGTCCCTTCCCAACTTCTGACTCACCACCTCTATCGCCTGCGCGGCCACGTCCGAACCCACCAGTTCACTGTCATCCTTCCACTTCAGCACCTCTACCTCCTTGACCAACACCTTCTGTGGCAGCTCGGGCTTGAAGCCTCTTGACACCACCCTCATCGCCCTAGACAAGTGGTCCTCGCAATAATTCACCCTCTCCGCCCACAACACCCTCCCCACCTCCTCCATCCCACCCCTCTCGTACACATTCCTCACCTCCGCCTCACACACCTCGTACCTCTTCTCGCACATACTCTCTAACACCTCCTCCGACACCCCGTACCTCCTCTCCATGTACTCCTTCACCCTGCTCAGCGACACCGGCTCTCCCGGCCTCCCAAAACATCTCTCCAAAAGACACAGCGCGTCGTACAAGTCGTTGTAATACGCACCATACAAACTGTGTTGGTCTTGGTACAACATCCTCTCCCACCTCTCATACTCTCTCAGCAGCACTCCCTCCCTCGACATCACCCTCTCCCCCCCCTCTCTCATCCACCCCTCGCACTTTCTCATGGCCCTCTCGTACTCGCTCGCCAACGTCTCCCCCTCCACCACCACCACCAGCACCCTCTCCTCCCCCTCATCCTGCCTCAAGCCGCTGCATGCTGTCAAAAAAAAAAATCTCCGACATTTGATCCACGTTCGCCCAACTTCTCTCCCCCACGCCCTCCCACACCACTCTCCTGCACCCGCCAACCTTCTTCAGTAAGTCCACTCCCGCGTGCAACATGCTCGCCCTCACCGTCTCGCTCCTCTCTGTCTCCATCGGTACCACGCACGCCCACACCCTTCAAAACCCACCTGTCAGTCTTCCACCGCGTCACACACACGCACACACCCTAATACACACACACACACACACGCCCCTCGCCCGCAACTTACTGCACCCTGTCTTCCTCTCTGTTCAAATTCACCGCACTCCCCTCCTCTGCCTTCCTTACGCTCTCTTCTCTCCGGCTCTCCCACGCGCCTCCCCACCGCCCCTCTCTCCCCGACAATCCTCTCCCCACTTCTCGCCCGTCTCTTCTAAACACGTCAGCTCCATCCTTCCTCTATCTACCCCCCGCTTCCCCAACTCCACGTACCTAGACATGTACACGCCCAACACGTCCCCACTCACCTCACTCACCTCTCCCTCTATCACCTCCAACCCAACCCTCCCTATCCTCGTCCTGTAAACGACCCCCTGTCTTTCCGCTACCCTCGCCCACTCCCTCTCAATGTCTTGTTCACTCATCTTAACACTTCTACTAACACAGAAACTATGCTGCCTCAATATTAAATCTTGCATAAAACAAATTCGGCACTTTTTTTTTTCTTTCATAGAATAGACGCCACCACCCCAATACAAGTCTCATACAATCCTCTCCGGCTCATACAAAACCCTCCTCTCCCATTCCTCCAACTTCTTCCCTGCCTCCTCCTCCTTCTCCTTCAACTTCTCCACCTCCCCATCCTTCCTCCTCACCTCCAAATGCGCCAGCACTCTGTCCACCGCATCCTCTCCCGCACCCTCCAACTCCAACCTCTCGTACCCCTCATACAACCCCTCTCTCCTACCACCCCCTCCGAAAAACAACTTCCACTTCTCCTCCTCCGACATCGGATTCTTCTCCTGGTCGTGCTCCGGCAACAATAACTCTCGCTTCCACGCGTCCTCTGCGTACACGCTCAACTGACCCCCCATTTCGTCCAAAAAGTTCTGTCTGTACTCTCGACGCTGCCTCTTCGTCAAGCGCGGCAACACCTTAAAATATTCCGTAAACTCCCTCTCCGTCTCCAACTGCACCTCCCTCTGCGCCTCTCTCAACCTCGCAATGCTCTCCGCGCACAACACCTCCTTCCCCCTCAAAAACCTTAACCCCCCCGCACACAATCTACGTCAATACCCCGTTCATACACACTATTCATACGCACACACTCAACTCTGCACGTACTCAATCTCCTTCGACTTCATCCGGTACTGCACCAACGACTCGTACAGAATGACGTCCGGGTCCTGCAACGCCACGCACGCCCTCTTCTTCTGCAACTCGTATTGACGGTCTAGCTCTTCAACAACAAAAATCAGCTCTCTTCCCGTCCCTCCTCATCTCTCTCTCCCTCTCTCGCACCTACCTCCAATCAACACCTCCATCTCCTTCGGCACCAACTCCTCCTCCGGAAACAGCGCCGCGTACTTCCCCCCCTTCTTCAATGCCTCCTTCCTAGGCAACCCTTCAAGCGTCCCCACTTCTGCATGCCTCTTCATCTTGTTCAACTCGTCTCTGTACACCCTCCTTATCTCCGACCCCCCCCTTCCCCTCCTCGCCGTCCCAGACGACCAACGCGCTCCGCGCGCACGCCAAATCCCCTCGGCAATTTTACTCAATCCACCTCCTCTTCCGCTAAAAAACATCCTTTCTGCCTATTCAACCCCTTCAAAAAAAATCAAACCCTTTTTTTTGCTCCTCTAAAATCATACTAAACCATGAACTCCCCCCACTCTAACCATGACATCTTCTCACTCGTCCATAAACAAGACTTCCATGCTATCTCAAGGTAATGCCTCACCACACTCACCTTCATCGCACCTCCTCTACCTAACTCCTCCCTCAGACTTCTAGACAACAACCCATCCCTTGTCCACTTAAAAGACAACGACATGAGAACACCACTTCATTGGGCCTCCACCAAAGAAAACGCCGACATCGTCAAACTCCTCCTGTCTCTCAAATCTGACCCCTGCCACGCCGACGACACCAACTGGACGCCTCTAATGAGCGCCTCCAGCTCCGGACACCCGCACATCGTCAAACTCCTCCTCGACGCCGGCGCCAGCGTCTACTCTGTAAACGACCAACACCGCACAGCCCTTCACTACGCATGCAGTAAGGGACACGAACGCGTCGCCAAACTGCTTGTTCAGGCTAACGCCCCCCTCAACTCTCAAGACGAGCTGGGCTGTACGCCTCTTCACAGAGCTACCTCCGCCGCTCACGAAAACCTCGTCACCCTCCTCCTCAAATCCGGCGCAGACGTAAACGCCACCGACGCGGAAGGAAATACACCACTACACATAGCCTGCCAGCTCGGCAACGAACGCATCGCCACCATCCTCCTCGAGAACAACGCCCACGTTCACGCCCTCAACCATCTAAAACAATCCCCATCAGACCTCTGTAGCACCCCATATATGCTCAATATTATATCAAAACATCATCACTCCAAATAAAACCTATATATATATTATCCTTTACACAAACGTATAAACGCGCCAAAAGAACCGCGTAACTCTCTCACTGCAACCCACCATCTCTATCAACATGCTCCTCTCTTCAAAACTCGTCAGTCCCTCCTCTCCCCATTTCGTCACTCATGTCCCCTCTAATGAATGCGTACCTCAACTCTCCCCACGCTCATCTAAAACTACCTCGTACCGCGCACCACGCCTCGTCTAAAACTCAGGACAAAAACCACTCTCAGTATCCACCAGTTTGAACTTGTACCCCTCTCCAAATAAATAAAAAAAACACAACCCCACCTGCCAAATGTACCTCTGCACCACCCACCTCCTCCAATCTAACAGTAACTCACGTCGGCTCGCTCTCAACATGGGACACCATATCGGGCATCTCTCTAAAAGATAACGACCCCCTCACATCACTCGGCGTCTTGGGCTCCTGATCCTCTCCTCGAAACGCACTCCCTCGCCGCTGAAGATCCTGCTCAACTCTTTTCAAGTCCTGATCCAAACGCGCTATGTGCTTGTCAAGCTAACACCCTTTTTGTAAGCACTTTGTATGCCGTACGGCGCGCGTGATAAAAAAATCGTACCTGCTCGTAAGCCTGAGCAGCCAATGAAATTCTCTCATCACCAAGCGAGGCACACACTTTCAAGTCCTGATAAAGCTCCTTGATCGTCTCTTCCGTAACTGATTCATCTAGTTCGACACCCTCCTCGATGTTCCTGACCACCATAGTCTCCACTTTGTCTAAAAGGACTCCATTTTTCGTTTTGTCTTAGACACACGGATTGTGTGCGACAACGTCCGACAGGTCTCTCTAAAGGAACGTACACTGAGATTTTTCATCCAACTCTCGAATAAGAGTAAAACACCTATCCAGGTCCACCGGAAGCGTGGCAATACCTGCAGCGGACGAAATCAGCAAAAGAGCGCAAACGTCCGGAAATTAAAAAAAAAAACGCACTCTCAAGATAGCCGTCAAGATAGCTCGCCATGGTCTCTCTCGCGGCCAAGGCTGTCCAGTACGTAAACTAGCCAATTCATCCAAATGTGTCTGGGAAAAAGCACAACGCCTAAAGTCTCCACTCGGTCGAGCTCGCAATGGGGAAATATATGGCAAACTTTGACTAGCTCTTCTTTATACACGTTTGTGTGTAATGTATATGCTGAGAGCTGCTTACACGTAATATGGGACTCGTCGCGGCTGAAACCAACGAACTTCAGAAACTTGAAGGCTTTCGATGGCGAAAACGTGCAGAACTACGAAAAATCGGACAGGTCCCCACGCATCGCTTGTATGTGGGCGCGTCGAATCAAAGTCTGCCCTTCATAAAAAAAAAACCGCGTTCAAACAGTTTTTTTTTAAGCGAGATAACGCGAAAAAGTGATGGCATTTGGGACTCCACGTACAAGCCTCGAAGATGAGGGACTTAAGAAGCTTTAAGTGGCTATATCGGCCTTGTCGGCTGGAAAAAAAAAAGTAACCAACTTCAACTTTTATCATAGTTTTTCGTGTCAAAAAAAAAAGAAACAAACTGCCCAAAGTCCTTGGTCAAATCAGCTCTAATTAACGAACGTAGATTAAAAATGCTATAGCTGTTGTTCTATATATGCCAAAAGTTCGGTGTATCCATTTGAGTCATCCATTTGAATCATTTCCCTGTACTTTTGCAGATATTCTGGGTGGCGACCCAGAATTTTAATAATGACGGGGAGTCGAAATAAGATTGTAGCCAAAATGAGGGCCCAGACAGTACAGCCAGACGCTAACGTTTCTCGGAGTAGGACCTCCAAATCCTGAAAAGAACGAACCACGTTGCTTTCCTCCATCTGAGCGTAAACATCGGCGAGATTGGATTTCTCAAGAGAAAAGCCGTGAGAACCACCCTGGGGTTTATGGGGCTTCTCGATCAGATAGTTCGAGTTGGGAAAGTAGATAATGGAGTAGTCAACCAAGTTGTTACCACTTCCCGCATTATGGAGCAGATAGTTCAAAGGGAAGTGAGTAGGCCGAGGAACATCAAATTGCGTATGGAGCTGTGAAAGAATCGATTCATAATCCTCCTCCTTTGAATTCAAAAGGTCTTTCTTTTGAATCAGCCACGTTCGAAGGTCATGACCAACGGTTCTAGCATAATCAATCAGACGCCTGAATTGGAAATTAGTCATCAAATTCTCGGCATGTTCCAACAAAAGCTTCTCTTGCAAGGGAAGAAACCTCGATGATGCATCAAGTTCTGCATCTCCGAGCTGATCACCTTCATCATTTTTACAGATCATGTATGGCTTCAAAAACCGCATCAGCTGTCCAAGTTTTTTATCGTTGGTGCGCAGACAAAATTCTAAACATTTCAGACCTGACTGATAAAAGTCTTCAGGAGACTCTAACAATTGAATAACCCGAAGATAAGACATCGCCACTGATATATTCTCCAACTCTAAACTCTTTTCGAAATACACCTTCGGATTCGAACAGCCAAACTTCGGATCAAACAAAACTGACCAACTCTCGGGATCAGACTTTCTTGCGCAGGCCACAATTGTGCTCATATAAACAATCTCTTCGAACATTTTTAAAAAAGACAGTACGTCCTTAAGAAGCATCGGACTTGACTTCTTACGAGAAGAGGATAACGCCCTCCAAATCAGGCTCGGCTCCCTCTCGGCCGCGGCGTCGTTCAAAGGTCTGACAGATGCTTCTGACTTTTCTCCGTCGTCTTCCTCTATGTAACGACCAGAATCACCTTTTCTGTCTTCTTCAACCAACTTACCGCCCCTGTCCTGCGCCAGGCTACTCTTGGAAGATTTGCGCTCCAATGAGCACTGTATCTGAAGCGCCTCGTGGAGCAGCAACTCCAAAAACCGATTAAACAAAGGTGACAAGCGATATCTTTCAGCAAGCCACTGGGCAGTGCTGAAGTCTCCTCCCTCCAACATTGAAAGCAACACGTAGTGAAGGTAAGGCTGTACCTTCAGCTGAAGCTCGAAATGTGGAGTGTCAACCATAGATAAATGTACTTGGTGCTGAGAAATACCAATAATCGTACCACTGTCAGCCAAAAATCCAAGTGGACACACCTCATGATCAAATTCCATTCTCCTCCAGTGAGACAAAAACAATTCCGGACCATCGTTGGATGATGACAAAAAAGGATACCAAACGTCTAAACCTGCTTCTCCGTACACCCATAGCATACAATCAGATCCCTCTATGCCCTCTTCCATGAGCCAAAATTGTTCCACGGATCGACTGAGCTCAAGTTTTGTTGATCTCTCTGCATCAGTCAAATACATGGCACCTGCTTTATCCAATTCCACCAATTTGGCGGTAGACCCTCGATTGTTGAACTTTGCGCAACGCTCCTTCTTTTCGAAAAGCACCTTGACGCCTGTCGGCAGAAGACAGACCAATCTAGGACGCGACCACCCTTCGGACATCCGAACGCCGTAGATCTGTCTCAAAGAAATCGTGCGCCCCCTTTCGTGTGCCTCGACAACTTCGTACTGAGTGCACGTCTCCTCTGTCTGTAACATCAAATTGGATCCGCTGCAAACCAGACAAACCGGCCTAGACTGATTTGTATACCTCTCGCGAAAAGCAGCCTGACCAAATGCCAAAGGTCTGCTTTGGCAGAAAAAAAAAATTTCAGTTGTACGCTTTTTGCCACAATAATTAGCAACCACCAAAAAAGAATCAAACCAAGTCATGACGACGTCTTCTAGCTGTCTCTCTTCTGAAACGTCCCAAAACAATTTCCAGGAACCCGTTTGAACGTTGCATATGCTCACCCCTCGATGTCCACTCACCGCCAGATAATCGCCTCGGGTATTCGTACACACACTCATAACGGGCCAATTGTCGTGTACAAAGGCACTGGGAACAACCAGCCGCTTCCAATGCAGCCGAGATGCCCCCTTTCCATAATTCTGCAACAACAACACACTGTCCTCTCCCTGCAGCAATATGCGTCTGCATTCATTGATGCCAGAATTGGCCGCAACAGACGCCTTCACCACTGCATATTGGTCCAGTACATTGACGCGAGAAGCTGTCAGAATATGATAACCTTCGGGACCCCACACTATATGCGTTAATCCATGTCTCGCTGCTTCCGGCTTCAACATCGACTCAATCTTCGTCATATTCGGAGCATTACTCTCCACACTCTGCGCTTGCTCCTCGTTCGCTCGATCATCTCGACTATGTTCCAATATCACGTTCATCTGGGAAATCGTGCAATTCAAGCGACATCCATAATTGGACCAAATAGAAAACCCGCGAGTCAAATATCCCACGGCCAAGGCATTCTCATCATGAGACCAGGCAAGACAGCTCACTTGGCCGCTATCTACTTGCTTAATTCCCCAAGGACCCAAAGACAATCTCCTCTCAAACTTAAAATCGAAATTGTACAAATCTACATCTCCCGACAGATATCCAATTGCTATCAGCTTCTTGTGACTACTGATTGCCACATCAACCGCATTTTCTGTAAAAAGCCAAAAAAATTTTAAATACTTAAATCCATTTGTCAAATCTCCTTTAAGCGCCGCCACCTTGCCTCCTTTTAATACTAACATCATCAGCCCACTCTGATGAGAATATGCTACCTTCCTGACGTGTCCTTCAATATCTCCTTCCTTCTCGCATTGATACTCGCTAGATTCAGTCTCCTGCACTTGGCAGGTGTTCGCTGACGAGTTCTGCCTTTTTTCCTCCTGGCATGTCAATATTTCAGTGTTTGTCTGAGCAGTGCGTGCGATAAATGCCACAGACGTCTCCCATTTAAGAGGGTGTTTGTCTTTCGCCATAGACCAACTCTGTAAGATTCCATTGCATGTACACAGGTAAAAGCTGCTGTTTTTCTCAAACAGCCAAGCGATTCTGTTCCCGGATGCCAAAAAAACTCTATCGAGCGAGAGTTTGACTTGGCACCGAAATTTTTCTTTGATGTAGTGCGCGCCTTCGAAAAAGCCCTCTCCGTCCGACTCGTCCATAAGCGAGCGCAGCTTAATCATATAAATGGACCCTCCTTCTGTCTATAAATAGGCACAACAGAGCGCCCCGCCCAATTGCTCGAGATTCGAGCCGCGAAATCGACAGCATAACAACGACATCAGTAAAAGACAAAACTATGCTGACTGTGAACGTCAACCACGTACAAATAAAGCTAAATTTCCACAAGGCCTCCAATAAACGCCCTCGTTGTTTCCATCTTTTTCGATTGATGCAACTGTCCTTCTGTAGCGCCCCAATAATATTCGATCCTAGCGTTTCAGTCATGTCAGTTCGTGCCTATCGGAGAAACGCTCGGAAAACAAACAAAAATATCTCGTCGACGTTTGCGGCAGTACGAAATGAGAAACTCCACTGTGTACATAGTAATACGCAGCGCGTACACACGCGACATTCAGTCCGAGCTATTCTCTATATTACGCACACATAACCGGAGGAAACTCTATGCAAAATGGGACACGAACTCGCAATGGCGAGGGGCTACAGAGACGACTTACTTGCTGTCCAGACCAGACGTAGAGCACAGATGCCGTGATGCATGCAAAATAAACAAAATCAGAACGGTATTCAATAGCCAGGATCTGCTCCGGTTCACCTGAAGAAAGCACAAAGCCCTTGGGCCATCCGTAAAGAAAATACATGGAAGGCCAAAAAATCAAGGGGGTCAAAAGTTTTGAACTCACTTAGGCAGGTTCATCTATCAAGAGTAAATAACATCTATAGCGACCACTCAGCCTCTTGCTTAAACCACTTTTAAAAAAATTTTTGAGTCATAATAACACAAATTCGGTCAAAGACCGTTTTTTTTTTTTAATGTAGGCTACAAATCAAAGAAAGCTGACACAAATAAGCCAACCTGTGGTCAAAACAAAATGGCTCGGGTGGACTCTACGACAAACCTAGTTGGTGGAATATTGCTTCGAAAGCCTATGCTAGTGTTGCTGATACTGATATTAACTTGCTCAAATCCAGCTATGGTTCGAGCTGAAAATGTCTCTTGTCTCGATGCCGACGGAAAAACAGTGGATTGGTGGTGCGTGCTCTTCTTTTTTTAAGCTGTTGACGCAAGCACGAAATTTGTTCAACTGACAAAATCTGTCAAAAGGCTTATATACAAATTTCCAAAACTCAGCAACAAAGAGAGTAAAAATGGGCTTGGATATGCCTATGCAGATCCGAACAGACATCTAGAAGTACTTTTAAAAGTGATAGGTTTCTGGTATATACGAGAGGTCTGACTTCTTTTTTCAAGGTAGCCAAAAATACGCTTTTGGAGCCTTCCTCCCTCAGCGTTACGCTTGAACAGATGTACTCGAACACATGCGCAGGATATCTGATGTGGAATGACACGCCGTGGGGAATGCTTCCTTCTAGTTCTAGGGCGCATTCAAAGGGCGTTATGATATTTGATCAAAGTCAAGGATGTTTGATTCGACACAGCGTTCCTCAATTCCCAGTTAAACGTGATCAATATAGGCAGTGGTTCTTTTCTAATCGCATTTATGGCCAAACTCTTTTGTGTATGTCGGTCTCCTTGGACACGCTGGACCAGATCGCGCTTCAATACACGATTTCAAAGCCATATGTGTACGACAGCTATGTTCCACACGAAATTAGTCTTGTATACAAGAATTTGGCGTATTTGAAAGATGGAGTGAGAGTGGATAAGAGGCCATCCAACGCCATTAAGTTCGTCACGATTGGTTCTCAGGGGATGATCGACTTTGCCAAGAGCAGAAGGTGTAGTTGTGATTTGTGGGAAGACGTAATTTCTTCAGAGCTTAAAGAAGGAATGAACGTTTTGTCGTGGGGGAGGCCACTTGAATTGAGTGCATGTCCCCCTAAAGAAAAATATCCAGTACAGAACGTCCGGAGTATTCGTTGGGGTAATGGGCTATTTTATGCGGAGGAACAAGAGCACAGCAAATGGGGTTTGACTATATCAACAAACATTTTATGCATCGGAGATATAAATAGGATGGTGAGTCAAAGGAATCGTGGGGGTGGTGCCACGTGTTTCAGACACGCTTCTCTTGCTGATGCGTTCAAGAATCTAATAGCCAGTATAGAGGCGTGCAAAAATACAGATTGATTTTTTTTTCGAATTTGTATATGAGGTTGTAGAGAAAAAAGTATTATTGTTTGTACGTTGTTAGGATAAACTGTCGTTTCGTCTTTTGAGTGTTTTTCCGCGAGGATGTTTAGTGAGCGTGTAATGTGTGAGTCGTGTGAGGCAGGTGAAAGAAGGGTGCTTACCTTTACCGGCAAGAGAAAGGCGCGCGTACCAGAGTGAGGTGTTAGGGCAACGAGGCAGAATGAATGAAAAAAGTACGCGATCTGGGTTTGAGAGGAATTGGAGTGCTGAGGGGGCGAGTGTTCTGACTGAGTGAGAGCATTTGGGCGCGATGGGAGATTGTCGTTGTTAATTTTTTATAATTTTAACGTTTGATTTTTTGTGCAGAATTCGACTTAGTGGAATTTCAGAGTAATTTGAAGACGAAGGATATTGGACAAGTATTCTACTATGAGGAGGTGGTGACTTCGACGATGATCATTGCCGAGAAGATAGTATGCGTATATGTTTTAGACAGACAGAGACAGTATGACGTACTAACGAGTAAAAGGCGGAGGAAAATGCGCCGACTGGTTCCATTGTGCTGACAGAGATGCAGACTTGCGGAAGAGGGAGAGGAACAAGGCGTTGGGAAAGGTATAGAAAAGCATCGAAATTTTTTTTTAACAGGAGTGACTGATTATTTTTTCGAGGTTAGCAAGAGGAGTGGTAATTTGTATTTCACGCTGGTTTTGAGGTCTAAGCTGGCGGAGGACGTGGCGAAGCTGAACTTTGCGTCGGCGCTGTCGCTGGTACATGCGCTGGGAGAGTTGGGTACGCGATGAGAGTGGGGACAGGTGGTTGGTGGAGAGGAGTTGCTGACGGACGGGGACGGAAGGGTTGGAGACAGGAGTGAAGTGGCCGAATGACATATACATAAAGGGGAAGAAGACGGCGGGAATCTTGCTGGATGCGAAGTCGCAGGAAGGAGGGATTGTCGTGTTTTTGGGAATAGGGGTAAGTAGAGGAGAGGGTGTGTATGACGTGTGTGTTGAGAGGTGCTAACGCGGAGAGAAGGTGAACGTGAATCAGAGGTTGGAGACTTTTGACGAGGAGATGGTGAAAAGAAGCGCGACGAGCATTGTGAACGAGCTGGGATACGAGGTGAGCAGGGAGCGTGTGTTGGCGAGTCTTTGCAACAAGTTAGAGGGGTTGATGCAAATGGAGTTCGAGCGCGTGTTGAGGGACTACAAAGCCATCAACATATTGCTGGGGAAGTCTATTTGGGTCATGCCAAAAATAGGCCCAGGGCTCGGGCGAGTGCAGGCGGTGGCGATGGACGTGACGGAGAAGGGGCACTTGTTGGTGAGAATGGGGGGCGGGGAGGAGAAGGAGCTGGTGGCAGAGGAGGTGAGCGTGAGGGAAACAAACGATTGAAAGAAAGAGGGGCCTGTGTGTGAAGTGTATATGCTATGTACGAGATTTATCAGTATATATTTTGTGTATATTGCGTATAGATTTTATTTTGTACATGTGTGTGGCGCGCGTGACACGAGCAGGAGGGCAGATGTAGACGTCAGTAGACGCGGGGGAGGAGTGGATTGCATTTCATGGGCGAGTTGAGGGAGTAGACGATAGGCGAGTACATTTTTGTGAGCGGGTTGTGTACGTAGTACATAGGGTGGAACGAGGAGATGAGAGTGGGGATGACAAGTGGCATTTGTGAGGTGGAGGGGTCCGAGGAGGTAGAGGTGGTGGTGTTGGAGTCGAGGAGGGTTTGTTGGTTCAGGACTTCGCAGCTGGCGTCTACGAGGGCGGTGAAGGCGGAGAAGTTGTCGAATGATTGATCGCTGGTTGCCGGGGGGTTGTAGCCTTGTGAAAAGGTGTGGTCTTGAGAAGTGGAACTCGTTTGTTCTTGGTCCGTATCTAGTTTGCTTTTTTTCGAGAAGGGGAGGGGATCAAAATCGTTTTGGCTGGTTTGGTCCTCGTCGGAGGAGTATTCGCTAGTTTTGGTATATACAGGGGTAGGAGAAGACCTTAGTCTCAGTTTTCGGTTAAATTCGGCCGAGTGTTCACCGTGGCGATCGATAGATTCGTTGTCGGCGTCCATAGAGAGCCGACGTAGCATGGTGTTCCACTGGTTTTTGATGTGGTTGGCTGTTCTCCCAGGAATTTGGCGAGCTATCTCTGCCCAACGGTTGCCGTATCTATCATGGATCTTCTTCACGACTGTCCACTCTTCTTCGGTGAGGCTGTCTTTGCGAATGTTGGGGTCGAGTTGGTTGCACCACCTCTCTCGACACTGCTTCGGCAATCTGCCGTTCAGCTGAGACGCGATGAACCTCCATCTCTTGGTCCCGTGCTTCCTGACCAGCTCACTTAAGATGCTGTCCTCCTGCGCAAGATAAAGGCGAGAAGTTAGAAACGTCGTTTCGCTCGTATCGGATTCGCTAAAAAAGGAACAAAAAAAAAATTCGTTTTGACCAAAACAGGAAAGACAAAAAATATCAGGCTGTTTAGAAGGATATTCGAGGTGTTGCGCGGCGCTAACGGGCCTCCAAGTGGGAAATTTTACAGAGGTATCGGACGCTTGCATGCGATACTATAGGTTTTGGTGGGTGGAGACCTTGTCTGCGCAAGCAAGCCTAGTTTCTTCCTTCTTTTACAAAAAAACGTAAAAAATCAGAACTGTTTGGCGATTGAACGTACTTCTGCGGTCCACCGGCCCTTGATCTTTAGTGGGTCCAGTCCCATCTTGCCCTTCCACTTGCTCTGTGCCGGCTTGGACGATCTGGACGGCGAAGCCGCGTTGTCCTTGTGCTTTTGTTTCTTCGAACTGATCGATATTGAATTTGGACAATGGTTGTCGAGTTTCGCCCTGTTACCACCGTTCGTATCCTTTTGCAAATTCAGATTCTTCATCGTTTGCCCGTGCCTCGTATTTGGTGTTACTCTCGCCTGGTTTGATCTTCTCCTAGCCTGGGAATGGACCAGTTAGCCTCGGAAAACGATTTTTTTTTTTTTTGCGAAAGAAAGGAGAAAGATGCGAGGGACGTACAGATGAATGGTTACGATAACCGGATAAGAAATTCGAACTCTTCGAGTCTTCTCGAGTAAAAACTGAAATAGCTTTTGTCTAACAAACGAAAAGCGCCTGACAACATCAAACAACCTTTTTCCCCCGAAAAAAAACCATTTTAAGATTTTTTTTTTCAGGGGCCATACACGCGTCAACTTCTCGAAATTGTACGGACAGATCCCGTCTCGTCGTGTCATGTACTCAGACCTCCGTATTCCAGGAGTGTACTGTGCGAACGTTCGTTTTTTCGGCCCCAACGAAAAAAATCGCTCTGCGAAAAGTTTCTTTGTGGAAATCTGTTCGCGTTTCCTGGACAGAGGCAGATCGACGCCGTGATACGTCCATGTTTGATCGACCTCGTTATTTTATTTTTTTTTTTTTTGGGAGGACGTCCATGTTCCTCCTTCTTCCCTCGACAGTTGAACGCCGCCCACCGCGCACGAGCGCTCTCGCCCGCCCTCGGCGATCCCCGCCCCTGCGTGCCGCGTCTGTGCGTCCGCTACAACAGATTACCCCTGCCCAGACTCACCCAATCACCCGCTTTTACTGACGTCCTGACTTGCGCCTTGCGCCGCGCGAGCGCCTCTCCGGGCGCCCCGCGTCCTCCAAGACTCCGCCCGCATTTGCTTCATCCCGTTCTTCCGCGTCTGGACGGTATTCGCCCGCCCCAGACCGCCTTTCCCTTCAAATTCTCAGAACTCGGTTTTTCCTTTTTTAAGCTTTAATCCTCTAGAATTGGAAACTTTACTTTTCTCCCCTCCCCGAAACGCCCCAGTTTCTTAGGATTCCCCCTTTCGCTCTCAACGCGCCCCCGCACTGATTTACGGCGCTCCCGCGCTCCCCGGCTCGCCGCCGCGGACGCGCTTTTCGTGGTCGCGCGCGCTTCTATTATAGAAAAACCACGTCACGAACTGCTTAGAATATATTTAGGTAAAATCACGCACCCCTCGCTCTTCTCTTTTCTGGTCCCCGTCATTAATCCTGCATCCCGGACCCATGGGTAGTAGCCATTCTCACTCGCACAGGGCCCACGGTAAAAAAAGTCGTGAAAAACTCTCTGACAAGGCGGCGAATCGGCGGTCCAACCCAGAATGCATTTCCCAAAGGAAAATGGACGGCAAGGCCCTCCGAAGCACTCAGTCCGACAACGTCCTCATCAAATACCTCGACACCGACGAGATAAAACACCCCGTCTCTGACCCCATCGAGAAGTACTACGTCCTAACCGAAAAGGTCCTCGGAACGTACGTACTCGCGATCGCGCTCGTGTTCGCCGCCCTCCCCCCCTAACCCCGCGTCCAGAGGCAACTACTCCGTCGTCAAGGTCGGCATACACCGCGACACGGACGAGCCCAGCGCCATCAAAATCATCGACAAGGCCCTCGTCAAAAAAAAGCCACAGATGATCTCCAACGAGATCAAAATCCTCCTCCGTATCCACCACCCCAGCATCATATCTCTCAAAGACATCTTCGACACGCCGCAAACCATCATGCTCTGCACCGAACTGTACGTCTTAAAAAAAAAAAAAAAAAAAAAGAGATAACGACTCGAACCTGACCCCTCGCCCCCTCCCCCCCAGCGCCTCCGGAGGAGAACTGTTCGACCGAATCGTCGAACGCGAGTACTTCACCGAAAAGCAGGCCAGGTACATCATGGAACAGCTCCTCAGCGCCATGTGCTACATCCACGAAATGGGCATCGTCCACCGAGATCTAAAGGTACCTACCGTTAATTTTTGCCGTTAGACGTCTCAAAAAAAAAAAAAACCGCCTTTAACTGACGTCCGTTCGCAGCCTGAGAATCTCCTCCTCCTCAACGACAAGGAAGACGTCATCAAGATCGCAGACTTTGGACTGTCCAAGATATACAAGGAAGACGTGATGTCCACCGCCTGTGGAACCCCTGGATATGTCGGTACGCGATGCCCCCGACCCCTCCCAGGAGAGGGCGACGCCTTGTGGACGGGCGCGTCCCGTCCCGTCCCCCTGCCCGGAAGGCCCTGACACCCCTTTTCTCCCAGCTCCAGAAATTTTGCAGTGCGAGTCCTACGACGAGAAGATAGACGTCTGGTCCGCCGGCGTAATCATGTACATCCTCCTCTGCGGGTACCCGCCGTTCTACGACGAGAACGACGCGAAGCTCTTCGACATCATCATGAGCGGCAGCTACGAGTTCCAAAGCCCCTACTGGGACCACGTCTCCGAGGAGGCTAAAGACCTCATCAGGCAGATACTCGTTGTCAACCCCAAAGACCGCATCTCGGCGAAGGAGGCTCTGAACCACCCCTGGTTCAAAATGGCGCCTCGCGACCTACAGAGTCGAGCCTCGGACGTGAACTTCAGGAACAGACTCAAGGAACACAACTCCGTCCGCAAGGCGACGGTCGACAGGCTCGCGCCCGCCTTCTCCGAGAACCCCCCCGCGGCCTTCGAGGCCTCTTGATCCGTGGGGGCATCGCGTGTGTGTTAGACCGACCCGGAAGCGAACGAAAATCGCGCGCATGACGGGACTTCTCTCGAGCCCTCCTCCCCCATTGGAATTCTCGGAATCTAGTTCTCAAGAAAAAAAATCTTGAACAGTCTAAAAAAAAAACACACTTTTTCCAATGATCTCAAGAACGCTTCGTTTCAAATCCCTCGGGCTCAAACGTGCCAAGAACGTCCGTTCGAAAGAGAACGTTTCCTCCCCCTTCTCCCCCGAACCTGACTGACGCGCCTATCCCCCACCGAAAGATCCGGCATTTATCCGATGCAGGCAGCAAGTCTCGACTCCTGCAAGACTTCGACCACCTCCTGGCCGCTCTCAAGACCAGCGATACTAGCGGCGCCAACAAGCACGTGCCGCCCCCCCCCAAGACTAGCAGTGAAATCATCGACGCGCTCCAGAAGAACAAGGTGGTAGCCAAGCCGGCGCTGAACATGGTCATGAAACTGGATCTGGTTCGATGCGAAACGGCGGAAAGAATTAGAGAAATATGGCAGACGTATCACAAGAGCAAATTCTGTATTGCCTCGTCCATCGACGCCGATCAATTCGCCCCCGTTCACCAAATCGTGTCGAAGTTTCCGAGCTATGTTGTACCGTTGGTCAGGTCGAGTCAGGGGGCGGAATTCTTCTACTTTCGACAAGACGGCAACTACTGGCTGTTCTACAGACTGGCAGAAGTCCAGCTGCGCCGAGAAGAAGCAGCTCCGGCGCTGAAGGTGGTCTATTACTTCGACTTCTTTGACGACAAAAAGCTAGTTCTGATGAGGGGCGAAATCGACCCCGTCGCTCTCACCATGATCGAGAGTCAGTTCCTGTTGAACCAAGTTCAGGTCTGTTATCTGGACCCAAGGAGGCTCCAGAGCGTAGTGTCCTTCAACAGGAACCCGGAAAAGTTCAACTGGAACGAACTCTTGGACGACATCGGCATGAGTGCAGAGAAAAAATAAATTATGGGACGGTAGGCCAGTTTTTTTTTAATAGGGGACCGTAGGGAAGGCAACACCTCTCCAGTCAAAAAAGAGGCGCTGCACTTCTCTTTGGCCGAGAGAAGAAGGGGATCACGGGGGCGTCTTTCTGTCTAGAACTTTGACGGGCGGTCGTCGTGACAGAACGCCGAAAAAAGACTATGAGGTGGTGAGTTAACTCTTTTTTTATGGTGGTCGAAGTTTGGCCAGGTACTCCTCTTCCGTCAAGAGGGTTACGTGACATTTTTTTGCGTCCAAAACTTTTTTTGACGGGCGGTCGTCGGCGACGACGAGGTAGTCCGTGCTCTTCGAGACGGAGGACTGGGGCCTACCCCCGCACAAAATTAGCAGCCCGACGGCTTTCCTGCGGGACATGGATCGCAGGGTGCCGCTGAAGGCCACATTCTTGCCGCGAAGCGCGCTCTGCCGGGCGGCGGACTCATTTCTCTCAACCTCGGCGAGTAGGCCGACATCGGACAGCGAGGCGAGAAGATCCCTCGCAAACTCGCTCGCGAAGTAGGACTCGACAGCGCTAGCGACGACGGGACCGACCTCTGCGACCGACTGCAGCTCGGACTGCGACATGTTTTTCAAGGTGTCCAAACTTTTGATGCGCTCTGCCAATTTGGCGGACAGCGCCCTGCCCACCGACTTAATCCCGAGCGCGAAGACCAACTTGTCCAAGGTGGCCCCTCTCTTGGCAGATTCAACGCTGGCGAGCAGATTTCGAACTCTCCGCTCCCCCCACCCGCGCTGGCATGCCAAGGTGGAGGCATGCCGGTCGAGATGAAAGACGTCGCGAATGTCCTCCACCAAACCCATCGAAAACAGCTGCGACACGGTGGATGCGCCCAGCCCATCCACCTCTAGTGCACCGCAAAAGTGAGTCAGTTGGCGCAGTCGCTGCTGACCGCACGTCGAGTTGGTACAAAAAACGTCACCATTTTGTGTTTTTAACGGACATTTTTGCTCGCAGGGACAGGTCGACCAATCGACCGGCTCCCAGCGCACCTCAGATGCGGGCGACCCCACGACCCCGACGATCTTGGGGATTACATCGCCGCTGCGCTCAACCAGGATTTGGCTGCCGGTTGAGATGTGGTTTTTCTCTAGGTACTCTCGATTGTGGAGTGTCGCCCGAGAAACTTTGACACCTCCTACGCGCACTGGGTCCAACAGGGCGACAGGTGTGACCCGACCCGTGCGCCCGACGCTCAGGCGAATGCCTAGGACCGTGCTCGCGACCCTCTCAGGCGAAAACTTGAATGCCATCGCGTATCTCGGAGCGTGCGCCGTGCAGCCAAGCCTGTAGTACAGTGACAGGTCGTTCACCTTCACCACGATCCCATCCACCATGAATGGCAGCTCCGGGCGCAATAGAGACCACTCGCCCTCAACTCGGTCGAACTCCTCAATCCTCGACAAGCGACGCACGAAGGGCTCTCCATTGTGAAACCCAATACGCTTAAGAAGGTCGAGGACTTCTAGCTGCGTGCTAGCAGGATACCCCCCGTTCAAGAGCAAAAGGCTGTACGCAGTAAAGCAAACTTGAACCGACTCGCCCTCAAACTTTTCAAAATTCTTTCGAAGCAGCAATCCAGAAGCTAAATTCCGGGCGTGAGCATACACAACTCCTCTCTGACCCTCCACATTATTGTACTTTTCAAATTCGCTCTTCAGCAAATATGCCTCTCCCCTCACTTCGAAGTCTCCATAATCACGCGGCACACACAGCGGAAGCGTCCGAATGTACTTGAGCGACGCCCTTGTCACGTCCTCTCCAACCTGCCCATCGCCCCTCGTCAGCACCCTGTCAAGCCTCCCCTCTCTGTATTGCAGCGACAACGCAACCCCATCGTACTTGAGCTCCACCGCGTACTCCGGGGACGTCCCACACCCAACACCCCTCACGCGCTCATCGAACCTCCTCAAGTCTTCTAAATTCCGAGTACTCGACAGAGAAAGCATAGGATTCGCATGTCTCGCCACAAGCCTGTCCGGCGCGGGACGATGTCCCACCTCCTCCCCCAGTTCCCTCCGCAACGGGTCCTTCTCCTCCAACTCCCTCAACTCGCTCAGCGCCGCATCATACACCTCGTCCGAAACCAGCGAGCAAGAGTCGACGTAGTACGCTTTCGCACACCTGTCGTCACCCACCCCACATACACAAAAATAAATGCGCTTCAGAACTTGTTCACGCACACACAATCAATTCACGCACACAAAGACCGCGACGACCTACTCTCTCACCCACCGACGCAACTCAGCCGCCCTCGCCCTGCCGGCGTCGTCACCCGCCGCACCGCACTCATCCCTCGGGCGCCGACTCAGCCTGGAGACGCGGCGGCCAACGAGCATCGCTCGAAACCAGACGCTCATCTCTCGGACACCACCTCCAGACTGTCGACAAGCAAAAATGAACACGTACACCTCTTTTTTCTGCATCGGCGAAAAAAAACCTAAAAATCTCAACGAAGATATTCCTGAAAAATACAAATTCTCCATTTAGTCGCTATTACAACGGATAATGGGCCTAGATATCCATAATCTCAGACTGTCCTCCCCAACCACCTATCCTTGCTCGTTCTGAAATATTTCTCGCTTGCCCCACCCTCTCCCACGTGTACTTTTTCAAACCCCCCCTTTTTTTCAAACTACAATTTATTTGTCGTACTCGCATTATTTTCCCTCCCATTGGATTGCTTCTCTTTCAGAATAGTTCTCATTCTTATCCCAGTCTTCGCTCTACGACTTAAAAGCACGAACCCTATAACTCTACCTACAAACGTGTATAATTGTATGTCTACGCTCCATTCACCGCCCCTCGTCTGCATCTCCTCGCGAACACTAACGCCACCACTCTCCTAAAAGAACTCACTACGTAACCATGGCCAAAACTTTTTGTGGGACGCTTATGCTCCTGCTGATAGGATTTATACTCCCCCCTATCGCGGTCGTAATCCTAACGGGGTGCTCCTGTGACTTACTCATCAACCTCTTGCTCTGCATATGCGGCTATATCCCGGGCATCATCCATGCCTGGTATATCGTCTTGATGCGTTAATAGACAGACAAGAACACTTTGTAACGAAGATCAATAAAAGATTTTTACTTTCCTACACATCGTAATTCGTATTGTTGTACTCGCGTACGCCAAATTCGCACGTTCCTGCCGTTGCCGGATGGCAATTAATCGATAAATTCCGTAACAAAAAAAACGCTAATGCGCGACACCGGTCAGTCACTTGAAGCGGCCTCCGCATCCACTTCGTTAGCAAAATGGGACACATTGAAAATGTGCACTGTCACGTCGGTGCAAAGCGCCAAATACTTCCCTTTTCTGCACAAAGACAACGACGTAATCCCCATCGTGTATCTAGACCCAACGCCAACGTAAACCACCCTCGGCGTAGGTGCAATGCGAATGACCTGATAACTTCCATCTTCCGCTCCCGTAATAACCGTCGACTCGTCTAACTTCACCATGCAGTCGAGACTCTCGCTATACATAGGATACGTCACCGTATCCTTCCAATTCCCCCAAGGACACATCAACAAGTCCCCAATCTGTCCCCCCAACACCACGTTCTTCCCATGGTGGACAATCTTTGCGCAAAGCAAATCTTCGTCGAAATACTCACTCCTGTCCGCCAATACGCCCTTCCTGAGATCTATGACGGAAAACGTCTGGTCGCCCGATGCAACCACTGCCGTATGGTAATCTTGGTGAATTGCAAACTCAGAAATGTAGTCTTCGTTTCCAGCAATCTGCTTTACTTTTCCTAGCTTTCTAACGTCCCAAATCTAAAAGAAAAAAAAATTTATCTCTTTTTCGTGCTCGTGCTCACTAACATGGGAACTCAATGTACCTTGATCACTCCATTATCGTCGCCCGTCATCAACATGTTCTCATGCAGCCTCAATGCGCTTATCGAATATCTCAAGTGCACAAACCGGTCAGCGACGCGCTTCAATTCCACACCTCTCAAAAAAAAACGTACTTGTGCGCCTTCTTCATATCAAACACGGACTTCCTTGTCTCTACGTCTACCCCCACAATAGACTTATCTGCAGAACAGGAATATATCGCTTTTCAAATGCGTCAGACAAATTCGTACCGAACTAGCAAAAAAAAGTCCAGACTCACCCCTCGCGCACCTGAACCATTTTCAGAAAACATCATGTCTCTGCATGACTTCGTGTGCAGCTTCAGCTCCAAAAGCTTCAAATTCTCCCTCCTCAGAAAATACCGATACCTGCGCACCACTTTCCCCATTCGCGTATGACGCAAAAAAAACAAGATTAGGACCTCTCCCACGGAAGGACCTCTGCAAGCGCGCGCCTCCCCACGTCCTCCCCCCCCAAAAGCGAAACACTCCGTACATGCACACCTTGCCGCCTAGCGTGCCATAGGCAACCACGTCTCGATTCGGATGAAAACAGGCTTTAAATACGGGCTCATCTGCTACAATTCCCTGAGGTGCATTCAGCGTCGCACTCGTCAGCTTGTCGGATTCCTGAATAAAAACGTCAGTACGCGCACATCGTCGGCCCCCTTTTTTTTCTCGCTCGCCACCATGTACCACCATCTTATCGGCCCTGCAAATAAAGTGTGAATGAAAAAAATTTTTTCCCCCGCTAGCCGCGCCGTATTATGTGGTCTGAGCGCCCCCGCCATATAGAAATTTATCTGCGCAAATATTCGTGCCGCTTTTTTCCCCCATCAGCCGCGTCCTGCCACGCAAACTGCTTGAAAAAAAAAAATCGCGCTCACGCCACCCCTCCCCAACCAATTCACGGTCAAAAAAAACGACAAAAAATCGCGCCCTCGCGGACGAGAAATTGTCCCTTCTGTTAAATCGCGTCAGCAGGTGCTATGCGAAACCTCGCAAGGCCGTCTACTACTTTAAAATACAGCTCGGGAGGTGCCTGCTCATCGCACTGCGGTCTGGTGAATCTGATCTAAATTCAGAGAAAAAAAACGTTAATAGAGCGGGGATGCGCGCCTGACAACGCCATAACAGCTGTCAAAAAATTTTTTCGTACGAGACCATCTTCGTCGGTCGGATGTCCCGTTGTGAACCCTTCGAGTTGGATCACCAAGTCCGATCTGTACTTCATGTTGTTTGAAAGAACCAAGTCGCAGTCGGAATGGGCGAGGCAGACCATGGTGCCGGATGACTGGTCTCGCCTCTCTAAGAGACAGCGGCAATAGTTGACGAAGGAACAGATCTGACCGGTGTCCAAGACCTGGGAGAACGCAGAGACGTTGTCGATGAGTAGACAAGTGCGGCTGTGCTCATCGGTGCTCATCGAACTGAGAATCTGTCGTACAGATGTGTAGAGAGGCTGAAGTGCGCTGTTTTCAGACGGAGACAGAGAGAAAGGGTGGGAGTGCGCTGCGGCCAGCATAGCGTCGGTGGAGGTGTGGTGGGTGTCCGAGAACACCTGGCCGGTCCAGGCGTAAGGACAAGTCATACCGTCTATGTAGACAAAGCGCCCGGCGGTGTATTCCTTCAACAGATTGATGCCCTTGAGGAGGCATAAAGGGTCAGACTTCACGGGAAACGGGGAAAGCGCATGTCAGCTACCAACCATTTTACGGGAGAGGGTGGCATAGTACAGGAAGCTTTGTTCTAAGGCGATCAGGATGACTTTTTGGTTGGCGCGTAAATATTGACCTATAAAGTAGAGAAGAAGAAAGGTGCCGTCGGCACAGAGAGAGTCAGAGATGAAAATTTGCTTCTCAGTCGGAAGGTTTTGATCGGTCCAGCGGAGGACCTGGTGAAGTCCGGAAAGCATTCTCTAATGCGAGGGCAGAGAGAAAAGTTTTTTCAGGCCGACCGAAGGCTATTTTTTTTAAGGCGGTCTGCGACGCGCTGCGGGGAGAACCGGGCGATAGACGACCCGACGGGAGCGAACAAGAGGCAGATGGAATACGAAGGTACGGCGCGCCTTGCCGAACGAGAGGAAATGCCTGCCCGCTGCGCAGCAGGAGGACGCACATACTCAAAGATTGTGTCTGCAAATAGGACAAGCCATCGACCCGGATTTCCAAATAGAACGCGTGAAGTTGGACGAGCTGGATCCAGAGCAGTTCTATTCGAGATTTGTGGTAAAAAGAAGACCAGTCGTACTGGAGGGAACCATAGAAGGGTGGGAACCGGAAAAATGGGTAAGTCAAATGTTTTGTATATGCATGTATAGAGAGATACGTACATAGTGGGCATCCATACATAGTAGGGTGAGTGTATGCGTCTACTCACGAGGTTTGCTGCGTTCGTCGAGCAACAGACGCTGGAGAGGCTGATGCGTATGTCGGTGGAGAAGGAGGTGATCGTTGAGAGGAGAAGCGCCGGCGACCGGGCGTTCGGGACGGATACACCCAGAGTGAAGATGCCGTGGTCAGAGTTTATAGCGCGCATGGGGAACAAAGACGAAGAGGAGAGCGATTATTATCTGAGTACGCAATACGAAGATAACGACGACGAAGTGGATGAGTTTTGTTCGTTTCCCCTCTCTTGTTTCTTGGACCAAGTGCCCGCTCGTCCGTCGATTCTGGGCAGCTTGGTGCCAAATAGAATGAACATGTGGATGGGCAAAAGCCGCGTGGGAACAAGCAGCGGCCTACACCACGACTTCGACGACAATTTGTACATACTCCTCAAGGGTGAGAAGAAATTTTGCCTGTTTTCTCCTATCGATGCATATAAGATGAACACCTATGGAACGATTAAACGCGTGCACCCAAACGGACTGATCAATTACGAAGGATGCGAAGAAACTCGCTCCGATGGCATAACGTTATCGGAAGTCACCGCATTGTTATCCATGTCCAAGCAGCCTTGTCCCACAGCTCCCAGCTCAAGTGATCTCTCGGCCTCTGACGTGACAGCCGATGATTCTTGTGGCGAGCAATCAGACTGCCTGTCCTGTTCCTTCGACATGTCGTCATTCAAGGACGACTTCGACGATTACGTAGACATGAGCGCCGACTCGTTGTCGAGGGAAGCTGACGATGGCTCAGAAGAGCCCCTTCACTTCTGCAAACTTCCCTCGTCTTACTTTGTCAACTCTCGCTCCTCCAGCCCGCCACACCGCGTGCTCGAACTGCATCAGGGAGACGCGCTGTACCTGCCCGCCGGGTGGTTCCACGAAGTCACGTCATGCGGCACGCACGACTCCTCTGACCACGTACACCTCGCCGTCAACTACTGGCTTTACCCGCCCACCACCACCGCTACCTTCGAATCCCCCTACCAGGACGACCTGTGCCGGCAAGTCTGGACCCGCAAACTCCAATCCGCCCGAGCGCGCAACCCGTCTGCCGCCCCTTCTGATCCAGTCCCTGTCTGACAATACAAACATACACACGCTATACATAGCAATCCCCCACACACGCATTTCCGATGATATGCGTACCCATAGACTTTTTCGTGTAAATTTTTTTCATTTGCGCCTTCTGTCACGTCTCTCCTTTTTTGATCCCCCATGGTCGTTTCCCCGCGTCGTCGCATAGTTCTTCTCTATTACTCCACTTCTCGTTGCCGCGGCCCAGAGGCCCTGCAGGGACTCTTTCACGCCCTTCAATCTGAAATCGACGCGCTCCTCGCCTCTTGCCTCCCTCGCCTCTCCATCGCGCTCCTGCTCTGGCATCAGGCGCAGCTTTTTTCTTTTTGCGATTCTTGGATCGACCTCGAGTTGCCCGCCTCCCCCGCCCTTCATCAGCTCCTCCGCTGGACCTCTGCCGCCTTGGGCACCGAGGAGGTGCCCCCCGTCGTCTCCACGCCACCTCCACTCTCTCTTAGACCAAATGCTGGCCGGTGACCTCTTGGAAATCGTGTGGGCCGTCCATTCTTCCTCCTCGCCTCCGCCGGACCTCCTCGCAAGCCTGGACTTGAATCTCTACGATTCTCTGCGGCGCTCACTAATCATGCACTCCGCCGATATAAAGATAATCGTCCAAAAATGTTGTTCTGACGTCGCCGAACCATCGCCCAGCCACGGTACGTCCTGAACTACCGCCGCCCGCTCGGGGTGCAAAAAGGCCTCGCGCTCCGGCCCCCCACGCGCCACAGATGGCACGAGAGACAAGAGACCACTCAAGGCCAAAGCTCGCGCGACTCTACGCCGCTCGTCTGCTCCGGCCAGAGGCCCTTACGTGCATCGCGTTGCTAACCATGTGAATTCCTCGGCGCTCGAGCCGACGAACGACTTGTCGTACGCCCTCTCCGCAGAGCCGGGCTTCTCATTTCTAGCACCTCTCGTCAGCGCGTTCAGAGCAGAACTACTCGAGCGCGCGGACAACGCGCCCATTCTGAGAGACTGGAGTTGGGTGTGGTCCGGATCGATCGTCGTGGAACCAGAAAAGGTCGACGGCAAATCGACAAAGCTCGTCCTCCCTCAACGCGAAAAACCGTTCCGTCTAAACGGTTTGAGAATCTGTTGTCAAAACCAAGAGAGCCTTCTCGATGCCAACATCGCCACCATGTCCGACCTTCATCTGGTTCAGGAAGTAAATATAAACCAAGTGCTGCCCTACTACTCCCTCAAGCCCTCGATCTATCGGCTGCAATACTCTAGCTCAGACGAAGCAATCCATTCATTTGTGACCGCTTGGAAAACGCAGGCGCCTTCGTCGGCGCTAATTCTTCAATTCTGCCAAAGGCCAAAAGAAAAAAAAAATCTGACTCACTGGCGCGAAACCGCTAAAAACGCCAACGCGCACCAGCACTCCCCTTCAGAAGAAACCACCTCCTACGCCATATGCTACGTCTCCGATGACCGACAACTCTACATCCAAGGCATATGGCCCCTTCTCCAGTGCAAACACCAAACCCTAGCCTTTCTTGAAACCTACAGCTCGGAGTACGCTCATTGCCTGGCGACGTCTGCAATCGAACAAAAAAACCCCTGTCAAGAAGACGTCTTCAAACGAGTCTTCGACGATATACAGCAATTGGCGAAAAAAACGCTCTTTGTATTCCCTGACTTGCATCCCGTCCGCGCCCCCACCGCCCTCTCGCTCGCGGAGCCACTGTCGTCAACAGCGTACAACTCCACAATGGCCCAACGCGTCGGCCACAAAATCGACCGCCTCGTCTCTAGGCTCTCCGTCTCAGCACCCGATCGCCAACCCAACTACGACGAACCATCCCGGCTGCCGCGTGCCCTCGGCCACGACTCCGCGGAGAAACGCACGGACACCACCTCTATTGCACTAAGACGTCAGCTATCCAGGAGGCTGCGCTCGGCGTCCTCTTCCCACAGCGTCCCTCCAACTCATACAGAACCCCGGTCCTCACCCCGCTCCAAACACCCCAATCACCAACTGCTGGTCCAATTGGCCAAAGTCCAAATAAGCAGAGTCCTTCCGCAAAAACACCCCACGTTCGACGCACTTCTCAATCAGCTGGTTCACCTGTGCACCGCATTCCTGTCCATCCAGCACGGACATGCGTCCGCTCCTATCTCGGCCATAATGGAGTGTGTCCAAGATCAGGCAGCCATCGTCTTAAAAAAATTCAATAAAAAAAAACCTGTTCAGTAAAAAAATCGCAACGCCCTTCACCAGTCCTCCCACGCACGCGTCTCCGCCCAGCCGCGCCACCTCATTCCAAAACGCCCCGGTGCCATATCTGATCGTATTGATGCTTCTCGTAAACTTCAACAACCGCCTTCTTCTGCGAGTGATTGCCAAAGCACTCCACTTCTCTCAGCAGTTCCACGCACGTCACCTCGCTCCGTGGAACACCCTTTCCAGTCGCATACATAATCGCCAAATTCAAAGTCGACCAATCTGTCTCGCGTGTGTGCGCCAGCGTAAAATAATAGGCCGCCGCCGGGTAATCCGTCGTCTTTCCACCCTGTCCGTCCAAATACAAGCAGGCCACGTTGTGCTGAGCCACCACCAGACCCTGGTCGGCAGACTTCCTCGTGTACTCAACGGCCCTCATGGGGTCGACTTCCATGCCCAAAATCCCCGTCGAATAGGCCAGACCGAGGTGATATTGACCCAAGGAATCTCCCGCCTGGTCCGCCGATATCTTCAGCCACTTCGCGGCCCTTTTCACATCCCCTTTCTGCTTGTACAGACTATACAAATTATAAGCAGCCGTAAATGCGTGGTTCGGCGCCAACAAGGGTGCAGCGTGCCACGCCTCCGTATACAACCGAATTGCGCCCTCGACATCTTTTTGAATCAATTGACCGTCCGCCAAAACCTTCGCCAAATTGGCCTTGGCCCAAGAGTGGCCTCGCGCAGAGCATTCAGCCCACAAACGAAGCGCGTACCTCGGATCCCCCTCCAACTCCTTCGTCATAATCAACGTCGCGTAGGTGTACTTCGCTTGCATGTGGTCGCGAGAAATCAACTCCTGCAGCAGCACTTGCCCCACGGTTCTTTGTGGGTCCTGTGGATACGGGACCTTCTCCAATTTCAGCGCCCACAAATACCGCTCTCTGTCGCTCACTTCACCGCCATCGTACGAACATTCAATTCGCGCGAGACAAAAAAAACGTGTCAGTAAAAATGCCTACAACATTTCCCTTCATTGCACAACTGTCAGCTTCCATACTACTTTCAAATTCCTGCTGCGTCGGAACCGCCACTGGCTTCGCCCGAACGCCTAGGCTCTTCTTCAGCCTTCCTATCAATGGGTGCCGAGCCAGGCTCCGCACCGAGAGCGGCCGACACGTCCGTCCTCCCTCTGTCCAAAATCGCCGTGGGCTCGACAAGCGCAGAGCGGCTTCGAGTTGGACCGACCCCCCAACCCAGCGGAGCTGCAAAGTAGCGGCGCCTCTGTGGCAGCCGCGCAACATGAATGCTACGCAAAACTAAGACCTCTCTCAAGGGGAAGTTCAGAAAGGCTGCCTAACGGAGGCCGAGAAATTTGCAGCAAAAGTACTAAAAACTTTGACGCCTAACTTTTCGCGGGCGCAAAGATCAGATGAGACAGCTTCGAATGTCAAAAGAACAACGACAGATGAATAGAAATTGAAAAACCCAACGAGGCCTATAAAAAAAATAAGACATAATTTTCCTTGGCACAGAAAGAGAAAGGGCCGTAAGTTTGAAGTCTTAAAAAAATAATGAGCTACTGGCAGACACCTCTGTCTAATCAAGAGAACCCCCATGAGGAAAAGCCGCCTCTGCCACCAAGAACCGATAAAATTCAAAGAGCGCCTGGCCAACTACCTGAACTCCCTCCGAGACACCCTCAAACGGTCGGCACCGTACAACTACCACCAAGGCCTAATTCGACGGGGACCCCTGGCCCATCTCTACCTCCTAGAACCAAAGCGAAACAATCACCGAGTCTTCCCAACAGGGAAGGAAAGACCGAAAATTTATCTTTTTCTGCCGTACAGCCAAACACATTTTCTTCGAATATGTCACCCCCAACGTTGCCGGCTTATCCGACATATCTCCAACAACCCCAACAAAGTTTTTCCAGCCCGCCGCCCCCTCAAGCTGATTCGACAGATGAACAAGATCAAATCGCAGCCTTCAGAACCTCTGCTCAAGCAAAAGTTGGGTCTTTCCTCTCTCACCAAGCGCTCGATACAAACAAACAGTCCGAAGTAGGCAAATACTTGTCTGCTCAGTCCGATAACCCAGTGCTGGCTAAGGCCTGCACCAATCCAGCCGTTCAACAATACGTTGGACGACAAATATCAAAACAGGCCCAAGACCCTGAAGTTCAAAAAAAGGCTGGCAATCTTTGTGTGGATATGGCAAAATCCCAATTCAAAAAACATCTGTAGATTGATCTCCTTTGAATTTGACATGTGACAGCTAAAGGCGCCTATTGCGTCGCCTGTACGGCTGACTCAATGCTAACTTTTTAGAAACACATGTACCGCCTTTCTGAGGCACTGCTTGCGTACGCTTCGCATCCAATCGGGATGATTGGATGTAGCGCCTCTCTCGAACAAAAAAAAAACTGTTTGCGCACGTACGAAGGATCCAGTTGAGAGTATTTTCACCGATCCTTATGCTGCGCGCCCTACGTGCATTCGCGAGTAAGTCGCGCTCAATCAGACCTTAATTTTGGACACACATACGGCATTACGACTGATCTTGTATGTAACACGCAGAGCAAGCCAAACGAGTGCCTTCCCAACGAACAATACTGAGAATTGAAAACTGATGAGAAAAAGCAAATTATTACGAAAAAAATCCAAATTCTTTTGTTTTTTTTTTTGAAATCAATCTTCTCTAAGGCCTCATTTGCGTGCACCTCTTTACCCTTTTTAATGGAAACTGCTCAAAACAACATTTCAGCAGCCCCTCCTCAATACATGGATCATGCACCAGTGAATTCTAGATCGACCTTTGGCGACTCCACTAAATTAATTACGTCGTATCTGACAGACACAGTTAGTTCGTGGAAGTCCGAACGCATGAAAAACTACAGAAATTTCTCTTCATTTTTCGATCGAAACAGGATTTCATTGCCTATACCTGCAGAAATATACCATCGAGCTCGAACCAATTTAATATATTTTCAAACCAATTACCTAATTATATGCGCAACTGTAGTTGCTTATTATGGGTAAGTAAAAAGTCGTTTTTTCCTCATGTAAAAGGGCACGTCGAATCCATGGCACTTTCGACAGCCCTTTTTTGCGCTTATATTAAAAAATCTTTTACATATACGGCTCTGAGAGCGATTCCTCTTAACCACATTTTGAAAATAGATTGTCTAGGCCGAGCTTCCTTCTGTGGATTACCGCCATCTCTATTGGCTGGTTCTATATGTTCTACTATAAAACGTCTATCACCCTGTATAACTATGAAGTATCTCGAAAAATATATATAGGTGGTGTCATTTTAATAACTCTTCTATTGATTTATTATTCGTCGATGGCCAGCTATTTCCTCTGGACCGTATCCGTTTGTTTGCTGTGTACGTATTTCAAGTCTTCCATGATACGGCTTCTTCGATTTCTTGCACTGACTTTTTTGTCTGTCGTTTGCTCCTCTTGGGGATTGCAGTTATCGGTCTTCACTCGCTTTTGTACACGCCTGTCGAATACGACGAATTTGGATTCGAGGGCGGGCTCCCGAGCACAATGCCCGGGAATGATCAAGATCCCAATCCTTGACACATGTCAAACAATAGGGGAATATGTGTGCAATTCAAAATAAATAAATTCAGTTTTTATAGCTGTTTTCATTATCATTTGTGTTGCCAGAGCACGTCTTTCTCCAATTGTGTATCTCGCGTCGTCAGCTGTTGATTTGTGCCATGGCTCAGTCCCAAAAACTGAGAAATTGCGACGTACTCACTGAACAGCAGAGCCAAACATACATCAGAAATTTGCTGAGGGCCGGACTGTCCTGCATTTTCTATTTAAGGGGCATCTTCGAAGAGAATCATTTTATTGACAAGAACCTCTGCGGTAGGTTCTGCTAGGCCGCATTTGAAGTTGACCGCTGTGTGGAGAAGGGCGCGTGTGGCAGTTGTACTGATTTTTTTTTAAAGGGATCAACATCAAGGCGCTTTTGCCCATCGACAGAGATGCCATTACGTTGACACAGTGGGTCGAAGCGGGCGTTTTCGACGCCCTGCAGCACAAATACGTACGATAATAGTTTTGATGGTCTGTTGGGTCGTTGGGGGAACTGACTTTGTTTCCAGTTAAAGACTATTATATTTGGCGTCTATTTGGATGCTGACAACGAGGATACCATGATTGAATCTTATATGTGTACGAGACATGTCAGCGGCGTACGGGTGCCTTGGTTTGTTGAGAAATTGACTTGTTTCTAGTTCATATCAGCTATCCGTCTAAGAATTCGTTTGACATTTCGGTTGAAAAGAATGGAACTGGTCGAAGCGGTCATTGCATTTCTGCAGTTGCCACCCCGACGAAGGAGGACATCAAGCAGGCTACTACATTGTTGATTAGGCGTTTGTTGTCTCTTACGCAGACCTTGCAGCCGCTTCCAAAGGAGAGGCACATGGTGATGAAGTTGCTCTATTATAGCGACGTGACGCCTAGGGATTATTCCCCTCCATTTTTTTCCACGAGATTTGGGTTGAGTCCGATTTCGGAGGTTCAAGCTGAGGATTATACCGTTGGCAGTGTGAATACGCCTTATCACACTTTGACGTTTACGTACGATGTTTTTTTTATTTTTTTGGTTGCATGCGGTAAATTGACCAATCCTTCAAGGCTTAGGTCGTCGATGGATGTCTTGCAGGGGTCGCCGAAGAAGGCGTTAAAGGCGAGTCCCGCGAGTGCTCGATCTGGCCAGGAGAAATGCGTCGGAGTTGCCGAGTCTCCTCGAGAGGGCCGAAAGCGTGATACAAGGTCGTCGAGTCTGGATTTGTCGGTAGAGGGGAGTCGACATGCGGGGGGCGATTTTTGCTCTACTCAAGACAGCGAGGATACGATTGATGGAACGCAGGCCTCATTGAACGTTTCCGTTCACGTGCCGGCGTCTCAATTGGACGAGGATGTGGTTTTTCCGCTCCGTCCGCAAAGGGCATCGAGGGTCGGCGACAAGTCAAAGGATTTCGGTCTGCAGAAGCCTGCAAGGCGCGCTAGTACGAGAAGGGGGTCGTCTCGACATGGAGAGAAGGTTGTGTTAGACCATAGGTGCTCTAAAGTCTTTGTCGCTCCTGTTCTTGACAAAGGAAGAAATTCAGGGTTGACGTGACTGTTCCCTGAGGTGTCATCCGCCTTCTGCGTTTTTTTTGATTTTTTTATTTTTTTTTGGAGCGAAGAGGGGAGTTCGAACTGCGTCAAGAGGACGGGGGGTGCGATTTGTTTGCGGGATGGAGAAGGGGTTTCTGACCCATTTACCAGGTTGAGGGAGGTTGTGGATTGGGGTGTGTGTGGACGTGGTTGCGTGAGAGTCGGGTTTAGGCAGGTAGCGTGGCTTGGAAAAAAAAAAGGGCGTTGTGAGTCAGTTTTTTTCGATGTCGAGGACGATAAGTGAGGTGTTGAAGGTGGGGGGTGTGTACACAGACGTGTATGCGAAACTGTGTATGGAGAGGCCTTCGTTGCGCTATGTGGTTTTTCCGGGTATGTGCGCGGAGGGCGGGGGTTTGGGATAGGGAGGTGGTTTCTGACGGGTGGCGAAGGGAATCCTGGGTCGATAGTGTTTTACAGGGGGTTTATCGACAAGTTGTACAGAGAGTTGGGTGAGCGGTGTTCGGTGATTGGGAGTACGTGCGTGGGGACAGGGAGAGGGGGGGTGTAGTTGGAAGAGAGGGGGCATAGAGTTGAGAGGTTAGTAAGTCACGCAGGTCACGGAGCGCCTAGGTGGAACAGTGGGGCGTTATATACGTTGCAGGACCAGGTGTGCCACAAGGTGTCGTTTTTGCGCGGGTTGGCATACGGGGAGTACGAGCGGTTGCTAGAGGTGGGGCAGGAGAGGCGTAGGGAGGACGAGGAGTATGGAAGGTTTGTGGCGTGTGGTCATTCGATTGGGGCGTTGATATGGTTGAGGACGTGGAATTGTTTAGAGGGTGACAGAGTGGTGAGGGTGGAGAGGGCGGTGTTGTTGATGCCGGTGGTGAGGCACTTGGAGCTTGGGCTTTCGAGGGTTGCGAGGGTGCGTAGAGAGGGGGGCGAGAGATGGCCGGAGAGAGTCTGACGTGGGAGGGGGAGGAAGGTTGTTACGCATCCGATGGTTAGGGGTTTGTTTTCGTGGTTGTGTCATTATGGAAGCAGCGTGATAGCGAGAGTGGTGGAGTTGTGGTGGGAGGAGACGGAGTTCAGAGAGACAGTGGCGTTGTTTTTGTCGAGACACGTAGAGTACGTCGAGCGGGGCGTGTGTGTGGGCATGGTTGTGGGTGCTGACGAGGTGTGTGAGGAGTTATGACACGGTGTACAACATAGTGAGCATGGCGCACGAGGAGAGGTTGGGGGTGGTGGAGTTGGATTGGGAGGTGGGGGGGGTGTGCGATCGGCATGAGAGAGAGATAGCGTATTTGTACAGTCGGTGCGATCCGTACACGCCGTCTAGGGTGATTGAGGAGACGAGGGGGCGTTGGGGGGGGAGCGTAGTGGAGTTGGCGGAGCCGTGGGTGAGGCACGCGTTTATGGAGGGGGGGGGGGTCGTTAGAGGTGGCGAGGAAGGTGGTGGAGTTGAGTAGGAGGGTGGGGGGGCGGGCGTGAGTTTTTTTTTTTCTTTTTTCTTTTTTTTTTTTGGGGTGGAGGGGGGTGGCAATGTTTTTGGATGATCAAGAGAGAGAGGAAAAGAGGGAAATGGAGAACAGAGAGGTGGAGGAGTTCAAGAGGGCGTGGGAGAGGGGAGAGTACTTGTTGGCGTCTAGGTGCGCGTCTAGGTTGATAGAGAGAGAGCCGAGGGATCCGGTGCATTGGTGGTACGTTTTTTTTTTTGGGGTTGTGTAGAGTGAGACCGAGGAGAGGGAGGCTGACGAGGGGTGGGGGAGAAGCAACCGGGCGGCGTGCTACGACCGGTTGGGGATGCACAGGAAGAGTGCGATGGACAGCGAGAGAGCGTTGGAGGTGAGTGGGGGGATGGCGAGGGCGTACATTAGGAGGGGGGAGGCGTGTTGGGCGATGGGTCGAAGGGAGGAGGCGATAAGGTGGTTGAGGGAGGGGGTGGAGAGGGGTTACGGGACGGTGGAGGAGATGGAGGAGTTGAGGGAGAGGTTGGAGGAGAGGGAGAGGGAGGCGTGGATGGTGCAGAAGGAGGGGGAGTTGGACGAGGAGAGCAGGAAGGGGTTGAGGAGGGTTGTGGAGAGCGGGTGGGTGAAGCACGGGGTGGGGGACGCAGAGTTGGACCGAGTGATAGTGTATGGGTATTTATTGGTGAATACGGGGAAGCACAGGGAGGCGGAGGAGGTGTTTAGCCGGTTGTTGTCGAGTCACAGGGAGGTGAAGGCGGGGTATTTGGGTAGGGGGACGGCGAGGGCGTTGATGGAGGAGTTGGAGGGGGCGGAGGAGGATTTTGACAGGGCGTTGGAGTTGGATGAGGGTTGCGTGGATGGGTACATGCGTCGGGGTCAGGTGAGGTGGGCGTTGGGGAAGGAGGAGGGGGCGTTGATGGATTTTACGAGGGCGGTGGAGATGTCGAGGGACGCGGCGAGTTACCGTCAGAGGGGTCAGTTGTACTTGAAGATGGGGGATTACGAGAGGGCGTTGGGGGATTTGAGCGAGTCGAGTCGTTTGGACCACACGGAGGTGCAGACGTGGAACCAGATGGGGTCGTGTTGCCACGCGCTGGGTAGGGCTCGAGAGTCGGTGGAGTGTTTTTTGAAGGCGTTGTCGTTGGACCCGAAGAACGAGTTTGCATTGGTGAATTTGGCGCACGTGTACCAGGATTGGGGGAAGGAGCAGGAGGCGGAGGCTTGTTTAGACAGGGTGTGTTCGTTGAACGCGGAGAACGCACAGTTGGTGAGGTTGAGGGCGTCCCTTTACTTCGCGGTGGGCCGACATCAGTCGTGCGCGGAGGTCCTAGAGGCCGAGCGGGCGAGGCGAGGTGGCAGCTTGGAGCGTCGCCAGGTGGAGATGTTGGCGACGGTGTACCACGGGTTGGGGCGCCTAGAGGAGGCCGTGGAGGAGTACGACCGCGCGTTGAAGTTGGGCGGGGACGCGAGTTGGGTCTGTTGGTACCAAAAGTGTGTGTGTCTGTATTGGCAGCGGTGTTTGGACGAGCCGATAGCGAGTGTGGACATGGATAGGGACCTGCCCCCGGCGTTCAAGGAGGGTTGGTGCAAGCGGTCGCCGGTGACTGAGTCGATGAGGAGGTTGGTGCAGTGGCTGGAGCGGTTGGACGGCAGGGGCGCGAGCGTGGAGGAGTTGGTTCCTTCGAGCGAGGAGCTGGAGCTGATTTCCTACGCGCGTGACGTGGGCGTGTGGATTCATCAGGACGCACCTGGCTTTTTGCGCAACAGGCGCCAGGTGGCGATGGCGGGTTTCGCTGCGTTGGAGGTGGCGCAGACCCTTCGGCAGAAGTGGGGCGCGTCTGCCAGCGTTGACTGGCGTTCGATTTATTCGATTGTGGTCAAGTGGCGGCAGTACTCCGAGCCGAACGACGCTGTCTGGTGGGTGGACCAGCTGACGCCGGAGCAGTTCGTCAGCGGGTTCGGGTCCCAGACGCCCATTGTGACAGGTCAATATCGCGTCATCCGCTACGGTCCAATGTTCCATCGCACCTTCTCCATTATGAAGACGCTCATCGCCCAGCAGTGCGCCGTCGGCGAGCAGGAGCTGCGCGCCCTCGAGTCCGCCAAGACCTGCGCCGATATGTACGACGTCATGAAAAGTGATTTTTGGGTGCTGACGTCCTGTCACTCCGTCGCGATCCCCGGCAAGGTCATGGAGGGCACTCGCCTCACTCTTCAACGCACCTGCTCCTCCAAGGGGTTCGAATTCGGCATCCGCACTCCCGGCACGCCCCCCCGCTGGCTGGACTACCAACTCGAACTCGACCACGCCTGGAATCAACTCTCCCTCGAGGCCAACAAGCCCTCTCCCTGCATCGAATCCGTGTCCTACTGGATCATGGCCTGCACGTTCTATTGGTACAACTTTATGCCCCTCTCTCGAGGTTCCGCCGCCACGGGCTACATCACCATGCTCGGACTATTCCTCGCCTGCGGCTATCGCGTCGCCTCCAAAATTCCTCGAGGAACCCTCCTCGACTGGGACGCCATCCTCTTCCCCACCCTCGAGCAGTTCCTGTCCTCCTGCACACCCTGGCTCTATCCGGGCAGGCAGGCAATCGACACCTCCGACTTCGACTCGCTCCCCTCTGTCTCCGAACTCTTCCCCACCCTCCGCAAGCGCATCGCCCTGCTCAACTACGCCTCTCCCCGCGTCTGAACGCCTCTTTCCTCCTCTTTTTTTTTTCGCTTTTCGTTTTTCGTTTTTTGTTTTTTGTTTTTCGCCCCCAACAACGCACACTCTCCCCACCTCACGCGCAATGCCCCTCGACGCCCCCGCCCCTCGCCGCCGGCCCCCCGCTCTCCCCCCCCCCGTCGCGCTCCCTCAAGAGGCGCCACAACCCCCACGAGGCGCGCCCACCCGACCGGCGCGACCCGGCCCACTACTTCCTCCCAAACATGCTCTCGAACCCCTGGGCGGAATTCGAACCCGCGCCCTCTCCGGGCCTCCGCTCCCCCTGACCACCACCAAAAAAAAAATGGCGGGGGGGAGCGCGAGACCGCTCGTCGAGACTCGAGCCGCGCGCCGTCTGAACAGCGCATCGGCCCCAGCAGCCTATTTTCGCCTTGTCTTTTGTCTAAACAACGCGTCGGTTCTGGCAGCCCTCTTTTTTTTTTTTTGTTGTCTAAACAATGCTCAGTTCTGGCAGCCCCCCTTTTTTTTTTTTTTTGTTGTCTAAACGCGTCAGTTTTGGCAGCCCTCTTTTTTTTTTTGTCTGAACAGAGCGCATCGGCCCCAGCAGCCTATTTTCGCCTTGTCTTTTGTCTAAACAACGCGTCGGTTCTGGCAGCCCTCTTTTTTTTTTTTTTAATCTAAACAATGCTCAGTTCTGGCAGCCCCCCTTTTTTTTTTTTTTTGTTGTCTAAACGCGTCAGTTTTGGCAGCCCTCTTTTTTTTTTTGTCTGAACAGAGCGCATCGGCCCCAGTAGCCGATTTTCGCCTTTTGTCTGAACAACGCGTCGGTTCTGGCAGCCTCCTTTTTTTTTTTTTGTTGTCTAAACAATGCTCAGTTCTGGCAGCCCCTTTTTTTTTTTTTTTGTTGTCTAAACAATGCTCAGTTCTGGCAGCCCCCTTTTTTTTTTTTTTTTGTTGTCTAAACGCGTCAGTTTTGGCAGCCCTCTTTTTTTTTGTCTGAACAGAGCGCATCGGCCCCAGTAGCCTATTTTCGCCTTGTCTTTTGTCTAAACAACGCGTCGGTTCTGGCAGCCCTCTTTTTTTTTTTTTTTTATTATTGTCTAAACAATGCTCAGTTCTGGCAGCCCTCTTTTTTTTTGTCTGAACAGAGCGCATCGGCCCCAGTAGCCGATTTTCGCCTTTTGTCTGAACAACGCGTCGGTTCTGGCAGCCTCCTTTTTTTTTTTTTGTTGTCTAAACAATGCTCAGTTCTGGCAGCCCCTTTTTTTTTTTTTTTTGTTGTCTAAACGCGTCAGTTTTGGCGGCCCTCTTTTTTTTTTTGTCTGAACAGCGCGTCGGCCCCAGCAGCCGATTTTCGCCTTGTATTTTGTCTAGACAATGCGTCGGTTCCGGCAGCCCTCTTTTCTTATTGTCCAAACGGCGCGTCGGTTCTGGCAGCCCCCTTTTTTTTTTTTTATTATTGTCTAAACAACGCGTCAGTTTTGCCAGCTCTCTTTTTTTTTTTTTTAATCTAAACAATGCGTCGGTTCTGGCAGCCCTCTTTTTTTTTTTTCATTGTCTAACAACGCGTCGGTTCTGGCAGCCCCCTTTTTTTTTTTTTCTTTGGCTTCAAGCGGCGCGTCGGCTCTGGCGGCCCGCTTTTTTTTTCCCCGGCGGAAGCGGCGCGTCGGTTCGGGTAGTTATTTTTTTTTCGTCCCGGCCGGTTCTCATTATTACTGGGCGCGGCGTGAATTTCTACGACAACATGTTCGCGAGGGCGAGGTGCATCGGAGTTGGCGGCGCGTCGCTGCCGAGGCGGGGGGGCGTCCGTCGCCGGAGCGGGGGGCGGTTCCGCGAGGCGTGGAGTCGCGGCGGAAGCGGCGGAGCCGAGTTTGGAGGGAAGTGCGTAGAGAGGCGTTTTTTTTTCTTCGCCCGCGGGTTCGGTCGGGAGCGGTCCCGGGCCGTCGACGGGGGGGCGCGCGAGGGGGCCCCCGTACATCTGTCTCGCGTGTGT